>NC_069505.1:138759802-138897302 GCF_027579735.1 Bombina bombina | reverse complement strand
AACCCTAGGTTTTCTCTGTCTAAACATGTGAAACATTTTGGGTTTCATGTCCCCTTTCTCCAACATTGGTGTGTCCGGTCCACGGCGTCATCCTTACTTGTGGGAATATCTCTTCCCCAACAGGAAATGGCAAAGAGTCCCAGCAAAGCTGGCCATATAGTCCCTCCTAGGCTCCGCCCACCCCAGTCATTCTCTTTGCCGTTGCACAGGCAACATCTCCATGGAGATGGTTAAGAGTTTTTTGGTGTTTAAATATTCAAAGATCCTATGGATAAAAAATTGGAAGGTTTGCTTAAAAAGATTTTTGTACAGCAAGGTTACCTTCTACAACCAATTTCGTGCATTGTTCCTGTCACTACAGCAGCGTGGTTCTGGTTCGAGGAACTAGAAAAGTCGCTCAGTAGAGAGACTCCATATGAGGAGGTTATGGACAGAGTTCACGCACTTAAATTGGCTAACTCTTTTATTTTAGATGCCGCTTTGCAATTAGCTAGATTAGCGGCGAAAAATTCAGGGTTGCTATCGTGGCGCGCAGAGCGCTTTGGCTAAAGTCTTGGTCAGCGGATGTGTCATCCAAGACAAAATTGCTTAACATCCCTTTCAAAGGTAAAACTCTATTTGGACCAGAATTGAAAGAGATTATTTCAGACATCACTGGGGGAAAGGGCCACGCCCTTCCACAAGATGGGTCTTTCAAGGCTAAAAATAAGTAATTTTCGTTCCTTTCGCAATTTCAGGAACGGACCGGCCTCTAATTCTGCATCCTCTAAGCAAGAGGGTAATGCCTCACAACCCAAACCAGCCTGGAAACCGATGCAAGGCTGGAACAAGGGTAAGCAGGCCAAGAAGCCTGCCGCTGCTAACAAAACAGCATGAAGGAGTAGCCCCCGATCCGGGACCGGATCTAGTGGGGGGCAGACTCTCTCTCTTTGCTCAGGCTTGGGCAAGAGATGTTCAGGATCCCTGGGCACTAGAAATAGTTTCTCAAGGTTATCTCCTGGAATTCAAGGAACTACCCCCAAGGGGAAGGTTCCACATGTCTCACTTATCCTCAAACCAAATAAAGAGACAGGCATTCTTACATTGTGTAGAAGACCTGTTAAAGATGGGAGTGATACAACCAGTTCCAATAAAGGAACAAGGAATGGGATTTTATTCCAATCTGTTCGTAGTTCCCAAAAAAGAGGGAACTTTCAGACCAATTTTGGATTTGAAGATCCTAAACAAATTTCTCAGGGTACTATCGTTCAAGATGGAAACCATTCGAACGATTCTACCCACTATCCAGGAAAGTCAATTTATGACTACCGTGGATCTAAAGGATGCGTACCTACATATTCCTATCCACAAAGAACATCATCAGTTCCTAAGGTTCGCTTTTCTGGACAAGCATTACCAGTTTGTGGCCCTCCCATTCGGGTTAGCCACTGCTCCAAGGATTTTCACAAAGGTACTCGGGTCCCTTCTAGCGGTTCTAAGACCGAGGGGCATTGCAGTAGTACCTTACTTGGACGACATTCTAATACAAGCGTCGTCCCTGTCAAAAGCAAAGGCTCATACAGACATCGTTCTGGCCTTTCTCAGATCACACGGATGGAAGGTGAACATAGAAAAAAGTTCTCTGTCTCCGTCGACAAGAGTTCCCTTCTTGGGAACAATAATAGATTCCTTAGAAATGAGGATTTTTCTGACAGAGGTCAGAAAATCAAAACTTCTAAGCTCTTGTCAAGTTCTTCATTCTGTTCCTCGTCCTTCCATAGCGCAGTGCATGGAAGTAGTAGGGTTGATGGTTGCAGCAATGGACATAGTTCCTTTTGCACGAATTCATCTAAGACCATTACAACTGTGCATGCTCAAACAGTGGAATGGGGACTATACAGACTTGTCTCCAATGATTCAAGTAGATCAGAAGACCAGAGATTCACTCCGTTGGTGGCTGACCCTGGACCATCTGTCCCAGGGAATGAGCTTCCACAGACCAGAGTGGGTCATTGTCACGACCGACGCCAGTCTAGTGGGCTGGGGCGCGGTCTGGGAATCCCTGAAAGCTCAGGGTCTATGGTCTCGGGAAGAGTCTCTTCTCCCGATAAACATTCTGGAACTGAGAGCGATATTCAATGCTCTCAGGGCTTGGCCTCAGCTAGCAAAGGCCAGATTCATAAGGTTCCAATCAGACAACATGACGACCGTTGCGTATATCAATCATCAGGGGGGAACAAGGAGTTCCCTGGCGATGAAAGAAGTGACCAAAATAATTCAATGGGCGGAGGATCACTCCTGCCACCTGTCTGCGATCCACATCCCAGGTGTGGAAAACTGGGAGGCGGATTTTCTGAGTCGTCAGACATTCCATCCGGGGGAGTGGGAACTCCATCCAGAGATCTTTGCCCAAATAACTCAATTATGGGGCATTCCAGACATGGATCTGATGGCGTCTCGTCAGAACTTCAAGGTTCCTTGCTACGGGTCCAGATCCAGGGATCCCAAGGCGACTCTAGTAGATGCACTAGTAGCACCTTGGACCTTCAACCTAGCTTATGTATTTCCTCCGTTTCCTCTCATTCCCAGGCTGGTAGCCAGGATCAATCAGGAGAGGGCCTCGGTGATCTTGATAGCTCCTGCGTGGCCACGCAGGACTTGGTATGCAGACCTGGTGAATATGTCATCGGCTCCACCATGGAAGCTACCTTTGAGACAGGACCTTCTTGTTCAGGGTCCATTCGAACATCCAAATCTGGTCTCCCTCCAGCTGACGGCTTGGAGATTGAACGCTTGATTCTATCGAAGCGTGGGTTTTCAGATTCTGTGATAGATACTCTGGTTCAGGCCAGAAAACCGGTAACTAGAAAGATTTACCATAAAATATGGAAAAGATATATCTGTTGGTGTGAATCCAAAGGATTCCCATGGAATAAGATAACAATTCCTAAGATTCTCTCCTTTCTACAAGAAGGTTTGGAGAAAGGATTATCTGCAAGTTCTCTAAAGGGACAGATCTCTGCTTTATCTGTCTTACTACACAAAAGACTGGCAGCTGTGCCAGATGTTCAAGCATTTGTTCAGGCTCTGGTTAGGATCAAGCCTGTTTACAGACCTTTGACTCCTCCCTGGAGTCTAAATCTAGTTCTTTTAGTTCTTCAAGGGGTTCCGTTTGAACCCTTACATTCCGTAGATATTAAGTTACTATCTTGGAAAGTTTTGTTTTTGGTTGCAATTTCTTCTGCTAGAAGAGTTTCAGAGTTATCTGCTCTGCAGTGTTCTCCGCCCTATCTGGTGTTCCATGCAGATAAGGTGGTTTTGCGTACTAAGCCTGGTTTTCTTCCTAAGGTTGTTTCTAACAAAAATATTAACCAGGAGATAGTTGTACCTTCTTTATGTCCGAATCCAGTTTCAAAGAAGGAACGTTTGTTACACAATTTGGACGTAGTCCGTGCTCTAAAATTCTATTTAGAGGCTACAAAATATTTCAGACAAACATCTTCCTTGTTTGTTGTTTATTCTGGTAAAAGGAGAGGTCAAAAAGCGACTTCTACCTCTTTCCTTTTGGCTTAAAAGCATCATCCGATTGGCTTATGAGACTGCCGGACGGCAGCCTCCTGAAAGAATCACAGCTCACTCCACTAGGGCTGTGGCTTCCACATGGGCCTTCAAGAACGAGGCTTCTGTTGACCAGATATGTAAGGCAGTGACTTGGTCTTCACTGCACACTTTTGCCAAATTTTACAAATTTGATACTTTTGCTTCTTCGGAGGCTATTTTTGGGAGAGAGGTTTTGCAAGCTGTGGTGCCTTCCCGTTTAGGTAACCTGATTTGCTCCCTCCCTTCATCCGTGTCCTAAAGCTTTGGTATTGGTTCCCACAAGTAAGGATGACGCCGTGGACCGGACACACCAATGTTGGAGAAAACAGAATTTATGCTTACCTGATAAATTACTTTCTCCAAGGGTGTGTCCGGCCCACGGCCCGCCCTGGTTTTTTAATCAGGTCTGATGAATTATTTTCTCTAACTACAGTCACCACCGTCGGTCGAATGACTGGGGTGGGCGGAGCCTAGGAGGGACTATATGGCCAGCTTTGCTGGGACTCTTTGCCATTTCCTGTTGGGGAAGAGATATTCCCACAAGTAAGGATGACGCCGTGGACCGGACACACCGTTGGAGAAAGTAATTTATCAGGTAAGCATAAATTCTGTTTTCAAAGCATTTTATTTTATTTTGGGCCATTGCTTTGTTTGGAAGTATAGAACAGGTACATTTTCACATTTGATTTGCAATATAAATCACTGCAATATTATATAATTTGTTTTGCAATATCAATATTTAAACTTCTACAGCCTTTGATACGATTTTCTTGATAGGTGGGACATGAGCCGCTGCCTCCTACTTTGGGGAGAAATATGTTTGGACGTCAGGTGTACCAGCTCCCAGGCCTCTTTGCATATGGTAAGTCATTCCGCCATATTTCCCCACATTTGCACTCATGCAAAGAATGTGCTGTATTGTTTAGGTCCCCATAATGTGACAGGTTAAAATTATAGTGACCTGTTTTTCATTTTTATGCACACAGATAATAGTTATATTGAAGACTAACACTGGATGGAGGTGTAGGCACCAAAAGCGTTTTAGCAGTCAGGTCTAGACTCGGTTTAAGTTAATCTTTTTTACACATTTTTATCTGTTAAAAGGGACACTGAACCCAATTTTTTTCTTTCATGATTCAGATAGAGCATGCAATTTTAAGCCACTTTCTAATTTATTCCTATTAATTTGTTTTTCATTCTCTTGCTATCTTTATTTTAAAAAGAAGATATCTAAGCTTTTTTTTTTTATTCAGAACTCTGGACAGCACTTTTTTTATTGGTGGATGAGTTTATCCACTAATCAGCAAGAACAACCCATTTTGATCAGCAAAAATGGGCCGGCATCTAAACTTTCTTGCATTTCAAATAAAGATAGCAAGAGAATGAAGAAAATTTGATAATAGGAGTAAATTATCAAAATTATTATTGTCATGCTCTATCTGAATCACGAAAGAAAAAATTTGGGTACAGTGTCCCTTTAATGCAAAATAAAGTTCCAATACTTTTCTTAGCCATGTTACAACATGTTTTTTTTCTTGTATGTTTCTTAGTTTTTTTTTTTTCTGCTCATATGGGAGTTTGTGGAAGCTGTTAAATCTAAAGTTTTGCTTAGTTCACATGAAACCAGTGACGGACTGAGACCAACCAGAGCCCCCGGGCAAAAGTGTGGCAGGGCCACCCACCTCCTCCTTGCTCCACCTACCTACCTTCTCCGCCCCTCCTCTACCCTATTGCCCCTCCCACGTCATATACCACTCCCCCACAATGTTTTTAATTGCTATATAAAGTGACAATTTTTCCTTAAATATTTTTAATAAGTAATAACTAAATATTGTAAATTAATAAGTGCTTATGCAAAAAAAATCCCCCCTGCCTATATGCACTACAATATAGAGCAGAAAGTAGGGAGGGGCAGGCAAGGGGTTAAAATCGCTTCTGTTTATTACTGGCAGCTAAAGAGGTAAAATCATTAATTTGTATGGGACTGGCAGCCAAGGGTTAAAATGATCAAATTCGAGCGGACATTGCGCACACTCACACACCTGACTCACACACAAGCACTGCACAAACACATCTGACTCACACACACAGACACACATCTGACTCACACAAATGCATCTGACCCCCCCCCCCCCCCCCCCCCCCAACAACTGATACAAAAATTGGGAGAAGAAAGATTAAGGGGCTTGACTAGCACTCTTTCCTAATAAGATAATGGTGAATATTTAAGTTAAAATGATATAACTTTAATGGTATGCGTTAAAAATTAGGACAAATCCTCTCTACACAACCCACCAACCGTAGATAGCTAAAAACACTGTGTAAACACCCCTCTGTTTCCTGGCCGATAATTGCATGCGTCGGCTTCAGGTGCCAGGGGTGAAAAACACGAAAATAGCTAAATATTTAACACAAACGCGCTTCGGCCTATATGCTGGCCTTTTTCAATGTTAGAAATGACCAGCCAAAGCCATAATGCTGCCTTCCTTAAATGGGCCCTGTTTTACACGGATCATCCAATGACTGCTCACTAATAGAAAACGCCCATCACTGAGCCAATCCGCACTGTCAGGTAATTCATCCGTGGGCGTGTAACATCCATTTAGACCATCATAGGTCGATCCTGTTAATGACCTCACATAGTGGGCGGCCTTTGTTGCGGAAACTGACATCCTATATACTTTACAATCGTAACAATGTAATTTATGCATATTTTGCGTGATTTATGTGTGTATGTTGAGATCCGGTACTACGCAAACCTCTTTAATATGTGTAGTGCTGCTAATCTTTGTGCTGAGTCGGAATAATCCTTCTGGTAAATCATATGGTTTGTTTTACTTCTATTCCCTGACCTCCTGCACTTATAGATAGAGCACACATAGATAGAGCACACATACGAGTTGGTTAGTTGTCATCCAGACTCTTGTGATACTCGTTATTTACACACTTATCACATAAACATGCTCTCCAGTGACCTCACATGGTGGGCGGCATTTGTTGTGGAAACTGACATCCTATATACTTTGTGATCGTAGCATAAATTACATTGTTACGATCGTAAAGTATATAGGATGTCAGTTTCCACAACAAATGCCGCCCACTATGTGAGGTCATTAACCGGATTGACCTATGATGGTCTAAATCAGGGTTCTTCAAACCACGGGTCGCGACCCATTACTGGGTCGCAATACAGTGTTTACTGGGTCCCGAGCACCATTCTCTAGAGTCTAGACCACAGCATCTGTATTACAGACTTTGATGTTGCTTGACTTACACTAATGGCGTATGCAGAACTAGCCATTTCCTACCTGCACACACCTACTATTAACTACGTTTACATAATGAGCTAGGCTAGGGTAACCAAAGCCAAGTTTTACCTGACTGTATTGGCAGCGCCGAAGCCTGCACATGATGTCCTGCTTGCTGATTGGCCGTACCAAATGACGGTACACCCAAAGGGGGTAGGTGTAGTTTTGTCGGCTGAACGTGGTGTTTGTTCCTGGATGAGGTATTATGGCGAAGGCCACATTTATTTGGGGAGTTACGCTGACAGCGTGAAGTGCCATGGCGACTGCTACGTACATAAAGTAAGCAAGCTGTGTTGTGCTGAGCATCAGCTGAGAATTGAACCTCAGGGAGTGATGGTAGGTTAGGGTGTACAGAAGGTGTGTGTCAGTTTACTAATGGGAGGCGTCTTGCTCTGGCTGGCAGTGGCACTTATGTATATACAGGGGCACTGCACTCACCAGAGGTCAATGACTCTCATGTAGGTAAAGATACAAACCGGCAGGCAATCAAGTAGGGACAGGAAAGCTTACCGGCTGTCAGGGACTCTCATGTAGGGACAGGTACAATAACCGGATGTGACACTGATGTAGGGACAGGTGCACTCACCGACTGTCAGTGACACTCATGTAGGGCAGGTGCAATGATGTGACTGGTGGAGCAGGCATCAATTTGTGCCAGAAGAAAGGAACAGATAAACCGCTGGCAGCGGACTCCACCGATTATTTAATACAATACTTTTTGGAAGGTTTCTCGGATAGCTTGAAGTTTGTTTTGTATTTAGTGCAAATGATGTGCAATGCTGCATTACTTATTATTGTATACAGTAGCATAAGATCTTATGGCAGGAGGTGCAGAGTTTCTGCTTATGAGGTCTTTTAGGTTAAAAAATAATCTTGAGACATCCAAAGTGGAACTGATATCAAGTGCTAGCCAGTGAGGCACACATTTTAAAATTAGGTAAGTGTTGATAATGTATCTTTGGACCCATGTCTGGAAAATCAATTCTGTAACCTGGTGACTGCAATCCTCTGCAGCCCTCTACAAAAGCCAAAGGGAATCTGTCACATGAACAGTGTTTGTATAATCCTGTAAAGAAAGTGGTGTGTGCTGTGTGTTTTGCATGACAGGGGGGTGCGTGCGTTGTTTGAGAAATTTTCAGGCCAAGCCTAAAAAAAGGGCCGCAAAGATATGTGGTATCACTACACTAGGTCTTGGGGAAAAAAAGTTTTAAGAACCCTGTTCTAAATGGATGTTACACGCACATGGATAAATAACCTGACATTGTCGATTGGCTCAGTGGTGGGCGTTTTCTATTAGTGAGCAGTCATTGGATGATCCGTGTAAAACAGGGCCCATTTAAGGAATGCGGCATTATGGCTTCGTCTTGTCATTTCTAACATTGAAAAAGGCCAGCATATAGGCCGAAGTGCGTTTGTGTAATTTTGTTAGCTATTTTCGTGTTTTTCACCCCTGGCACCTGAAGCAGATGCATGCAGTTATCGGCCAGGAAACAGAGGGGTGTTTACACAGTGTTTTTAGCTATCTACGGTTGGTGGGTTTTGTGTAGAGGATTTGTCCTAATTTTTAACGCATATCATTAAAGTTATATCATTTTAACTTAAGTATTCACCATTATTGTATTAGGAAAGAGTGCTAGTCAAGCCCCTTAATCTTTCTTCTCCCCGTTTTTTGTATTGGTTATATTAAGGGTAGCACCGGATTGAATTTTAGTTTCAGCCCTTTTTCCTTAGTTACCAGGTCCTAGTGCCAGTACTATTTTTCTTTTTTTTCCTAATCACACAAACACTGCACACACACACACACCTGACTCACACAAACACTGTACACACACACACCTGACTCACACAAACACTGTACACACACACACCTGACTCACTCAAACACTGTACACACACACACCTGACTCACACAAACACTGTACACACACACACCTGACTCACACAAACACTGTACACACACACACCTGACTCACACAAACACTGTACACACACACACACCTGACTCACACAAACACTGTACACACACACACACCTGACTCACACAAACACTGTACACACACACACCTGACTCACACAAACACTGTACACACACACACCTGACTCACTCAAACACTGTACACACACACCTGACTCACACAAACACTGTACACACACACACACCTGACTCACACAAACACTGTACACACACACACACCTGACTCACACAAACACTGTGTACACACACACACCTGACTCACACAAACACTGTACACACACACACACCTGACTCACACAAACACTGTACACACACACACACACACCTGACTCACACAAACACTGTACACACACACACCTGACTCACACAAACACTGTACACACACACACCTGACTCACACAAACACTGTACACACACACACCTGACTCACTCAAACACTGTACACACACACCTGACTCACACAAACACTGTACACACACACACACCTGACTCACACAAACACTGTACACACACACACACCTGACTCACACAAACACTGTACACACACACACACCTGACTCACACAAACACTGTACACACACACACACCTGACTCACACAAACACTGTACACACACACACACCTGACTCACACAAACACTGTACACACACACACACCTGACTCACACAAACACTGTACACACACACACACCTGACTCACACAAACACTGTACACACACACACACACACCTGACTCACACAAACACTGTACACACACACACACACACACACCTGACTCACACACACACTGTACACACACACACACACACCTGACTCACACACACACTGTACACACACACACACCTGACTCACACACACACTGTACACACACACACACCTGACTCACACAAACACTGTACACACACACACCTGACTCACACACACACTGTACACACACACACACCTGACTCACACACACACACACACACACACCTGACTCACACACACACTGTACACACACACACACCTGACTCACACACACACACTGTACACACTCACACACACCTGACTCACACACACCTGACTCACACACACACTGTACACACACACCTGACTCACACACACACTGTACACACACACCTGACTCACACACACACTGTACACACACACACACACACCTGACTCACACACACACTGTACACACACACACACACCTGACTCACACACACACTGTACACACACACACACACCTGACTCACACACACACTGTACACACACACACACACACACCTGACTCACACACACACTGTACACACACACACACACACACACCTGACTCACACACACACTGTACACACACACACACACACACACCTGACTCACACACACACTGTACACACACACACACCTGACTCACACACACACCTGACTCACACACACACTGTACACACACACACACTGTACACACACACACACACACACACACCTGACTCACACACACACTGTACACACACACACACACACACACCTGACTCACACACACACTGTACACACACACACACACACACACACCTGACTCACACACACACTGTACACACACACACACACACCTGACTCACACACACACTGTACACACACACACACACCTGACTCACACACACACACTGTACACACACACCTGACTCACACACACACTGTACACACACACACACACCTGACTCACACACACACTGTACACACACTCACACACACACTGTACACACACACACACTGTACACACACACACACACACTGTACACACACACACCTGACTCACACACACACTGTACACACACACACACCTGACTCACACAAACACTGTACACACACACACACCTGACTCACACAAACACTGTACACACACACACACACCTGACTCACACACACACTGTACACACACACACCTGACTCACACACACACTGTACACACACACACCTGACTCACACAAACACTGTACACACACACACACACACCTGACTCACACAAACACTGTACACACACACACACACCTGACTCACACAACACTGTACACACACACACACACCTGACTCACACAACACTGTACACACACACACACACCTGACTCACACACACACTGTACACACACACACACACACACACACCTGACTCACACACACACTGTACACACACACACACCTGACTCACACACACACTGTACACACACACACACACACACACACCTGACTCACACACACACTGTACACACACACACACACACCTGACTCACACACACACTGTACACACACACACACACCTGACTCACACACACACACTGTACACACACACCTGACTCACACACACACTGTACACACACACACACACCTGACTCACACACACACTGTACACACACTCACACACACACTGTACACACACACACACTGTACACACACACACACACACTGTACACACACACACCTGACTCACACACACACTGTACACACACACACACCTGACTCACACACACACTGTACACACACACACACACACACACACCTGACTCACACACACACTGTACACACACACACACACACACACCTGACTCACACACACACTGTACACACACACACACACACACACACCTGACTCACACACACACTGTACACACACACACACACACCTGACTCACACACACACTGTACACACACACACACACCTGACTCACACACACACACTGTACACACACACCTGACTCACACACACACTGTACACACACACACACACCTGACTCACACACACACTGTACACACACTCACACACACACTGTACACACACACACACTGTACACACACACACACACACTGTACACACACACACCTGACTCACACACACACTGTACACACACACACACCTGACTCACACAAACACTGTACACACACACACACCTGACTCACACAAACACTGTACACACACACACACACCTGACTCACACACACACTGTACACACACACACCTGACTCACACACACACTGTACACACACACACCTGACTCACACAAACACTGTACACACACACACACACACCTGACTCACACAAACACTGTACACACACACACACACCTGACTCACACAACACTGTACACACACACACACACCTGACTCACACAACACTGTACACACACACACACACCTGACTCACACAACACTGTACACACACACACACCTGACTCACACACACACTGTACACACACACACACCTGACTCACACACACACTGTACACACACACACACACCTGACTCACACACACACTGTACACACACACACACACCTGACTCACACACACACTGTACACACACACACACACCTGACTCACACACACACTGTACACACACACACACCTGACTCACACACACACTGTACACACACACCTGACTCACACACACACTGTACACACACACCTGACTCACACACACACTGTACACACACACCTGACTCACACACACACTGTACACACACACCTGACTCACACACACACTGTACACACACACCTGACTCACACACACACTGTACACACACACCTGACTCACACACACACTGTACACACACACACACACACCTGACTCACACAAACACTGTACACACACACCTGACTCACACAAACACTGTACACACACACACACACACCTGACTCACACAAACACTGTACACACACACACACCTGACTCACACAAACACTGTACACACACACACACCTGACTCACACAAACACTGTACACACACACCTGACTCACACACACACACTGTACACACACACCTGACTCACACAAACACTGTACACACACACCTGACTCACACAAACACTGTACACACACACACCTGACTCACACAAACACTGTACACACACACACACACACCTGACTCACACAAACACTGTACACACACACACACCTGACTCACACAAACACTGTACACACACACACACACCTGACTCACACAAACACTGTACACACACACCTGACTCACACACACACTGTACACACACACCTGACTCACACACACACTGTACACACACACCTGACTCACACAAACACTGTACACACACACCTGACTCACACAAACACTGTACACACACACCTGACTCACACAAACACTGTACACACACACACACACCTGACTCACACAAACACTGTACACACACACACACACACCTGACTCACACAAACACTGTACACACACACACACACACACACCTGACTCACACAAACACTGTACACACACACACACACACACACACACCTGACTCACACAAACACTGTACACACACACACACCTGACTCACACAAACACTGTACACACACACACACACCTGACTCACACAAACACTGTACACACACACACACCTGACTCACACAAACACTGTACACACACACACACACCTGACTCACACCACACAAACACTACCCTACACATACTGAAACAGATATTTGACTACAGAACAAGATCCATACTCTGCATCACCCTAAATTACTTATTTATTTAATTTGTTTAACAGGACTATCCCACTAGTTTCATAAAAAATGATCAGGTGCCTATTGCCAGGCAAAATTTACTGACTCCAATTACCATGGGTGCTATGGGGCTTTAAATGTTGAAAAAGCAACTAAGTTTAGCATTATGCTATGAAATTGTATGGAAAGCAATTCATGTGCACAGTGCCACATACATCAGCAGCCTTCAGAGGTTGAGCAGTGAACGAGAATGGTGGTGCACCAGCAGACAATCAACAACTGAACATTTTTCTGTAAGCAAAGAGCTGTCTTTTAGGCAATAAGCAAGCTTCCTTTAGCTTCTACAGCTCAAAATCTGTTCAGATTTAAGTGCAGTGATGTTAGAACTGTATAAGATATGTTTTAAAACAAAACAAAATCTAATACATTGCTGCTACTTTGACTATCGCAGATCTGCTCACTGCCTTTAGGAAACAACTTGCAAGTTCTCACTATGGAGCTTGATGCCCCCATGTTTCTGCGCGAGCCTTCAGGCTTGCCGGAAGCAGCGGTCTAAAGGCTGCTGCTCCATAATTTGTCCGCCTGGTCTGAGGCTGCGGACATCAGTCCGCCCGATCCTATATGATCGGGCTGATTGACACCCCCTGCTAGCGGCCGATTGGCCTTGAATCTGCAGGGGGCGGCATTGCACAAGCAGTTCACAAGAATTGCTTGTGCAATAAATGCAGACCGTATATGCTGCATTTATTGATGTGCGGCGGACATGATACGCTACATTGTATCATGTCCACTCGCACTTTCATAAATTGGCGCCTGTCTATAAATTTTTCAGATTGCACAGGAGAGTTAACCCTTGCTTTGCAAGCTCTTCTTCACTATGTGTCTGCAAGAGAAAAGTGAGCATGTGACCACAGTAAGATTTAAGTGTCCTTATTAAATTTTTATCCAGATTAAAATTATAATGTGCGATGCATAGTAAAAATGTACAAAAAATGTAAAGCATGACTTAAATGAGATAATCTGAGTGTTTATGCTGTGTTGTACTTCTTGGTATGGTGACTGCCTTCATAACTGTATGTGGGTAGTAGAGCGAGTTGTCTTACTAGCCAGCTATAGTCAGCCTTCTGTCTATTTAGATGAATCTGCCTTCTCTTCTATGTGAGCATCATAGGCAAAGTACTTTGCAGTGATGGTCCCTGTGGAACTTTACTCAGCTTAGTGAAACTACTGGTGCTGTCCTATTTATTGGCCCCTCACACAAAATAATTACTTAACTTTAACCCCTGCAAAGCTGGAAAAAAAATTACCAATGCATGACAGAAATCTGAAACTAGCCTGCATTTGTTTATAGGAGCAACTTTAAGAGCAGTGTTCAAGTTGTTCCCTAAATAATTATTGCAATTAGCAGAGCTGCATGAAGTGAGCTTCGTTTTTCAACTGTGAGATAAGCAGCACTTTAGATTTGATTTTTTTTTTTTTTTTAAACAAAGATAAACAAAGCTAGGGCTCTTACCCTAAAGCAGATCTGTTCAGAAGATAATCTAACTTTAAATATATAGTTTATCTAATTTTTTTATTACCTGAATGAAGTCCATTTTCACTAGGACTCCTCCCAGCCGCAACTTTCTATTTCGGAGCATAGTGACGTATAGAGTGGTCCCACCTGCTCTATACGTATTTCTGAAGCACGTGCTCGTTGATCGTTGGATCTGCGCATGTGCAAAATTCCGACAGTTTACTCACAACATAGTATTTATTGAATACTATCAGCGTTCACAGCAGCAGACTTTCGATCGTTGGCAATTATTGTAATTGCGATCATTGAGAATAACTCTCTATATTTCTAATGTATATTTATCCGTTTCCGATTCTTGGGCTACAGAGCATGCGTGACGCGTGAACGCACATGGAAACTGAACAAGCGAAATCGGCTTGAGCGCATGCGCATTAGACGCGTGTGACGTTGTAAAAAAGAAGTTGAACGCCCCGGAGGGGAAAAGATAAGTGTATAATGAAGGTCTAAAAATATGTTAATCAAAGTGCAAATATGGGGGGCGAGTGGACGATCTGAGCTACGAACGAGCATATTAACCCTTTGAGTGCTAATGACTGCTCTGAGCCGTCACAGAGTTTCTCACTCTGGTGCTAATGACGGTTCAGAGCCGTCATGAGCACTCTCCCACCTTGATGGAGATCTGGGGGCTCCTAACTGCTCCTACCCCGGCGATCGTGCCTGTAGAGTGACGGGCATCGCCGGGGATTCACGTGATGCATGGTGACGTCACGCGCAATGACGTGATGACGTCACCGAAAACTTTATTTATACTCGACAATGTTAAGTATAGGATGAGGGGGCATGCTGCTTAGAAGCCTGTATCTCAGGCATCTAAGCAGCTACAGACCCCCAAGACCCACTTTTGTAAAGGTAATCGCCTAACCTTTCAACAGTGTAAGTCTTGGGGGTCTGTAAAAAAAAAAAAAAAAAAAAATTACAAAAATTATTTTCAAAAATTAAAAAAACCTTAGAATATATTAGCACTCAAAGGGTTAAAAGGTAGAATTGGGCGAAAATAAACTGTTTTATAAAAATCATGAATTTAAGTCCAGCTATTTTTAAAAGAGGAATTATGTGGCGTTACCGGATGTCACTGACTTGACATTCACTTTAATGGGAACATCTGATTTTGTTAGCTAATTCTTTATTATATAATGTTTAATGGCGTCTGAGATCTTTTGTTTTTTTGTGTTTTTTTTTTCTCTCACAGCAAGACACATAGTTAGTATTGATGGTAAGACCGGGCTTTTCAAGGGCTTAGCTCCCAGACTGTGTGCAGGAGCTTTTGGGACTTTAGTACACAGTAAAGTCTTGCAGGTGAGTTGCTCACAAATAGGGTCTGGTGTAGTGGTGTTTGTTAAGCATACTTATGTCTGACTGTTTTCTATCCGCAGCTCTACAAGGGGAATGAGGATACAGAGGTGAGTCGTCTTAATACCACCATCCTGCTTCGGATGATTGGGCCAGAGTTTGTATTTTCTTGAGTCAAGTACTGAGTCTAATCAATACTATTACATGTATAGAAAACATTTTTTTTTTTTTATATTTTGTTTGCATCTTAAATTGAGTATTGAAATGTGAACAGTTGTTCTATGGATACATTTGATTGGTAGATCAAATATCAAGGGAAACAATTGTGTTATTGATCATAGGTCAAAAAAAGGCAAGCATCTATTTTTTAAATATATAGGAGATTTGAACTTGGTCATAAAGCTCAAAAGAAGTTTTTTGTTTGTTTGTTTTTTTTACCCCAACCTCAGTTGTCCAAGTAGTTTTACAGAACATATTAGAGCATTGCGTTGTATATGTATATATTACACACACATAAATCATATTATAACACAATAGAAGAGTTAGATTTCTATGTTACAGTTGCAGGGCCTATAAAGGATCCAGCCTCCCAAGTTATATTTTAAGTGTAGCTGTTGGCGACCGCTGGGGAGAAGTGGAATCTAAACCAGGGCTTTAATTTAAGTAGCTAGTGACTCCCTCGCACCTGGATTTGTCAAGCCCTGTTTTACTTTAACAAATTCACTTCTGTCATCTAACATGCTTCATTCTCTTGCTATCCTTTAAAGAGCATATCTATGTAGTCTCAGGAACAGCAATGCATTAGCTAGCTGGAGATTGGTGGCTGCATATGTATGTAAACACACACACACCTTGTCACTGGCTCAACGTATGTGTTCGGCTATTTCACAGTAGTGCAGTGCTGCCAATTTTAACAGTGGATGCAAATTTTATAAGAGCAATACATTGGAAAGTTGTATAAAATCATATACTCTATTTGAATCATGAAAAAATGTTTTGTGTTTCATGTCCCTTTAATTCTTTAAAGGGTCATTAAACACTAAACAAATGCCAGATAGAACAATGTATTTAAAGAAAATATTACCCTGAGAATAACATGTAGAAGTATTTTTGAAAGTTTCATTAGCTGTTTAAATATTGACAACAGAAGTGTAAAGTTTTAGTGTCTATAAAACAATGGGAGCTGCCATGTTGTAACTTAGGTTACCTTCTCTGCTGTAGCCAATTAGGCACAGTTATAAATAGGTCACAAGAGTGTGCTGCCAATGACTGTGTGGGATATAACTCTGTTCTGCACTTCCATTTCTAACAGGAACTGAAAAGCTCACAATTTCAGAATGGAATTACAGGAAAATGGGGCAAAATAAATAATGAAAGTATATTGCAGAGTTTTTTTGCTTTTTTTTTTTTTACTTTTCAAAAGAGCTTTATTTAGATCAGATGAATATGCACGTCATAAATTGCATATATAAAGCAAACATCAAGAGTATTACAGTATATTGGTTCTTCATAATGATTCAATGTGCTAACTATACATAAACACATATACGTCGCATCTGTCAGCTTTAGCACCTAGGAATACTCTCTTAAATTCAGTTTATTTCTTAATTGGCCCTATTTATAACTTTTAAGACCTCTTATGGGTCTTTAACAAACTCACATATGATCCTTATTGGGCGTATTTGGGGATAGCGCTTAGATTTAGTAGGGAATCTGAGATGGATTAGAATTCAAATTAAAAGTGAAACATATATAGCCTGTGTAGGTCTCTCATGAACCTGTATCGCTATAGTAGATTATACTATATAGTAAAAATAACAAAACAAAATTTGCTTCCTGGTATGTGGTTTGTTAACAAATATAAGGGTAAATTTCCTTGATCACTTAGGGTTGTTGTTGTGGAGCGCTTATAATTAAGCCTGGTAGTATGTACGTAAAACCATCTGGTGGTCAACTAGTAGGTTGTCATGGTAGGGGATCGGTGTTATAAAAGGTTAAAGGTTAAAGTACATGCACGTAACAAGCAATCATCCTAAAATCCGGCATCAATAAAAATACAATTCTTAACAATTGTGGGAAGGGATCTATGACCTATAACGATATGCAACTTTCATCCACAGCTCCAGCCGCAAGCTGTAGAATGAGCGCCAATCTTGAGGTTATGCTGTTAGATCCCTTCTAATGTAATGCGATCAGTATATAAGGAGGACTTAATATAACTGTATGAATTTTGCTTCAATTATATACGTGCATGAGTAAGATTCCTGCTATAGCAGTAGAAAACACATTGCAGCATACCAGAGAGTCCCAGTGGCTCCGTATCAGACTCAGTGGCGTTACTAGGGTTGGTGTCACCCGGTGCGGTAAGTTATGGTGTCACCCCCACCCCCCAGTAATGGATTTTGTTTTGTTTTTTACTGCAAGAAGAGGATTTCATAGAAAACTTAAAAACTCACTCGGATGCGTGTACACACAAACACTCGGAAACGCACTCGGACACACACGCAAACACTTAGAGACACACACACGCAAACACTCAGGCACACACACATACAAAATATGTAAACTGCGCTGCATTAATTATAAAGCTCATGCTTAGAGCTGCTCCCTGGCTCAGCAGAGCATCAAATGAAAGATAAACAGTGCCCTCTAAAAATAAATCACTAAAGAAAAGGTTTAGGCGCGCAAACTACGAAAATTCTGCTCTCTGACTCTGTTCCAAGTCTGTCAGTGCTCAGCCCCAGGCCGAGTGCCTACCGCTTCTTATGGCCAATCACCTCTGCACTCTGTCCAACTCCAGACCCCAGCCCGCCCCTCCTACCTCTTCAGTGTGCACTTAGTGTACCCTAACCGTACCATTCTGGTGGGCATCATACGTGGCTCCTTTACTTTAGAGACCGTGTCAACAGTCATGCATTTAGGTGCCAGGCATCCCCCTCACGATTTCTCGGTTCCTGTTTAGAGGGACAGCACAGCAGTGAGTGACTCCACTGCTCCACACGTCACCGAGCAGTGAGCAGAGATAGGCAGGCAGGTGTAGGCTAGCAGCGCAACTTTGCAAGCCCCACGGCACGCCCACAACATTCATAGTGAAATTGGGCAGGGGAGGAGCAAAGTACAAACAAGCAAAAGTAGCCGGGAAATCTATTTGTGGAAATTGCGGCGCGGGCTCAAGGGGCAAAAAATTTAACTGTGTCTACAACTTCCCCAGTCCCACTAATGTTCACAACTGCTGGCCCCTCTAATAAAAAAATATATGCATCTCTACATTATATTTCTTTGAATTTTAATAAAATTTCAACAACATCATTTTTTTTTTTGCTGGTGGTGTCACCCCCTGGAGGGTGTCACCTAGGTGCGGACCGCACCCCCCTAGTGACGCCACTGAGTATCAGAATATATCTATAGTATTTAAAACGTTTAGGTATTATGCCAATTCAATTATTGGAGGTATTAAGCTAAACTGCAATCCCCTTGTATTCTAGATTGCATGACATCAGGTTCTCGCGAACAGTAATATCACCCCTGCCACTTTAACATAATATTCTTATCCCCTTTTGCAACATAGCATGGTGTAACTAACATAAATATAATACACTATATGTGCCAAAAAGAATATTGTCCTTGTCAAATTATACCATATAAACATAACAATCCAACCCCTTTGCAACAAAACATAAGAGAACCATCAAAAATACTATAACCTTGGACCAGGAGAGTCACTGGTTATGACATAGTGTCCGATATTGTTAGTATTTACATTTTGTTTTAAGCGTTTCCATACAGTTCCAGTAAGCTTCCATAGTCTTATCTATAGAAATTCGGGTGAGAGGTAGGATAGGCAACATATTGGTTATTAGCTCCATTGGCTTGCTGCGTGTACATCTTGTGGGTATAAAAACAAAGAATTTACTGACCGTCTTTGTTAAGCCAAGGGATGGCAGTTATTTTTGTATATGGAGGTACGCTCTTTTTCTGCTTTGTTGTAATGCTAGTTGAACCAAGTCCCAATTCAGATGGTTGCTTGATCGCCTCAATCTGCGATGCTCCATGAGCTTGTGGAAGAGGTGCAGCCTGTATGACTCTCTCTGAACTTTTATGGAGCCGAAAAGGTAGGGAAAGGATTGCTCCTGTTACCAGAGTTGCGGAACATGCATGACCCGGTAGGCCCGCTTTCTGTTTCTTATGGTGCACAGTTTGCAGCTGCTTTTCTAATGCAGAAGACTCCGGTTTTGTAGAATCCTGAGACTCATCGTTAAGTGCTATTGAAGATTGTATTTGACACAAGCTTTGTAACTGCCGTTCTGATGGGGCTTTATCTAGCATTCTTTGTAAGAGTGCCTCAATCTTCTGATAGCGTGTGTCATAACGCTGCCACATGGTTTCCATTTGTGCCATCTGATGTGACACTGAGGTGCTGCTTTTTAAATGTAGTTTAGTATTAACTCTGATGGTGTCAAACAATGTTAATATGCTGTAGCCAGTTATGGTCGAATACCTCGGCCTGCCGAGGGGGGAACGCCACCTGGTATAAGCCGCCGCTTCAGGCCTAAGATGTCCAATCCTAGGCTCTGTCACGTATACAGTTCAATGTTTGCAACAGATCTGTTTATTGATATTGTAGTCGAAGGTAGCTCTTGAACTGTAGGATGAAGTAAAAAATTGGCGGATTTATGTCTAATCTATCGGAGCTCATGGAGATTGCGACCGCTCAGGATCGCTGCATGGACACGCCCCTGCATTTTTTTTTTAAATACACAATTTATCATTTTATATTACCATCTCAAAGTGTTTGATGTCTCTTTTTAAAAATGCAATTTCTCTATTTACATGTAAATTGTGCTATCGTAACAGAGGGGGATTACTAAATTATTCCGTAGCGGTTACTTTCTCTCCAGCTGACTGATGAGTGTAAGATTTTTTTAACTAGTTGTATTTCCTTCTTAATATAAGGAGAGTCCACGGCATCATTCCTTACTGTTGTGAAATACTGAACCTAGCCACCAGGAGGAGGCAAAGACACCCCAGCCAAAGGCTTAAAGGGACATTATACACTCATATTTTTTTATCTTTATTGGATGTAGCATGTTGCTAACATGTAGTGTATCCCTAATGAGCATTGGTAACATAATGGAAGTATATTATTTTTCTAGCCGAACTCTCTGTTTTTTTTTAAACTTACCAAGCCCAAATAGATTGTCAGAATACGTTCGGCCGCTCTGGCTATGCGCGCTCCTGTGAACAGCATGTGTGCCATTAGCCTTGTCTTCAGCTCTCCTTCAGCATGGGATCGCGGCAGCGTGCATAGGAGTGCCGTGATCCCATGCTTCTCATTGGCGGTGACATCAGCTCTATTGTGAGGAGCGCAATAAAATGCTCCTCACAATAGAACTGTCAGCTAATGTAAGTAATAGGCATAAGCTCTGCAAGGCACAAACTTCACAGTACTGCTGAACACATTGTTGGCATGAAGTTATCTGACTGATCTCCACTAATGTGCAAACCCTCACAGCGCTGCTTCTGCTGATTAGCAGTATGACATGCTATAAATATATTTTCCAGCATGGCATACACAGCTAATCTAGCAAGCAGAGAGGATGTGGGACGCTAATGTGTCGTTTACATTTAACAGGCGATATGGCCAAAAAAAAAGGCAGTCCGTGCTGTGCACATCAGTAGGTGTAGAATAATATGCGCATGCTCAAAAACATGCCGTGCACGGGCAAGCCGTGCACGTAAGAGCTAGCGAATGCGCAATTAGAAAGGGGAAATTTAAAATGGTAATTTGAATAAATGACCTTATTGGTCAGTAGTTTAAGAGTATGCTAATGCCTACACATCCTTAGCTCTGCCCTTCTCTGTAGGCGGAGCATTACGGCGACGGGCAAACAGTGAAACTGTAAGTTACAGTATAAATTTTACAAAGATTTCTAACGTATTTTTATTACGTTGGGACATATTTACTAATTAACAGGAAATGTGTACATAAACTGCGAAACAATATTAGTGCATAATGGTCCTTTAAATACCCCTCCCACTTCCCCCATCCCCAGTCATTCTTTGCCTTTTGTCACAGGAGGATGGCAGAGAAGTGTCAGAAGATTTCGGAGTAGTTCTTTAGGGAGTGCATCTGCCCTTCAATATGGGACTGGAGTTTTTAGTAGTCTTGTCAGCCTCTCTGTGAGAGCATTGACGAAAGTTAGAGTATGGAGATGCAGGGAGAGTCTTTCTGCAAATCCATCCAGACTGCCTGCTAACAGCTCCTAAGCAATCAGTGTTGACGAGTTTCACTGCTTGCTTGTTTTCTCACTCAAGTCCATGTCAGGAGCGATGCTACAAGACTGTCACACTTGAGAGGCTGTGTTTCTGTTCCACAACATGGATTCTGGTAAGATTGTTTCAAATTTTTACATGTGTTGAAAACGCTAGAAGACAGGGTCACAGTGTGGCTCCTTTTATCTTAATGGAATCATGGGTTAAAGGGACACTGTACCCAATTTTTTTTTCCGTGATTCAGTTAGAGCATGTAATTTCCTGGTATCTTTATTTGAAAAGCAAGAATGTAAGTTTAGATGCCAGCCCATTTTTGGTGAACAACCTAGGTTGTTCTTGCTGATTGGTGGATAAATTAACCCACTAATAAACAAGTGCTGTCCAGAGTCTGAACCAAAAATTGGCTGGCTCCTTAGCTTAGATGCTTTTTTTTTTTTCCTCTAAAATAAAGATGGCAAGAGAATGAATAAAAATTGATAATAGGAGTAAATTAGAAAGTTTCTTAAAATTGCATGCTCTATCTGAATCACAAAAGAAATAATTTGTGTTCAGTGTCCCTTTAATATCTCCTGAGGGGGATTATTGAACAGTGGGGATTAATCAAATGTGATGCTTTGATTTTATGCTGCTTTATGTGTGATTTTATTGCGCTCATAGGCTGTTTGTTATCTGGCTGGAATGCACAGGCTTTTACTTTCACTTTGAGTGCTGCTCAGCTTGTAGCTTGGCACACTTTTTCTAATAGCAGGGGCTGTCCTGCCTTGCACACCATGTGACCGGGAGTGGTTTCGCTTTAATTTCCTCTTTCCTGACCGAGCTGGCTGTCGGAAAAGACGCTATTTATTTTTGTCTGGGTCTAGGAGGTGGTGAGTGCCCCAGCCATTGGGACTATAAAGGTGCAGTTTTTGAGAAATAAAGAGTTTTTCTGTGTCCTGCTGTTAGTAGCTTAAGCTATGGAGGATTCTGATATATTAGAGGGTACTCCCTCTATTTCAAATAGTAATACCTGTTTATATTGTGAGGAGGTTTTGGATTCTAGCCCTCCGTTATGTTCCACATGCCTTGCAAACGTTGTTCAGTCAAAGAAGGTTAACCCTTTTAGTACCACTGAGCCGTCCACCTCTGAGGACTCGCCGTCCCGTGAGGTGCATACCCTACATTCATCTCCTACACACGCAGCTTCCCGTAGCACGCTTAATCCTCCATCTGGAGGGGGCCTTTTACCGCCAGATTTTACAGCGCAGTTACAAACGGCGGTGTCTGCGGCCCTCAGTGCTTTAACTTGCCCTGCTAAACGCAAATGAAAGGTAAAAATAGCTCTCCTGCTCCAGGGTCATCATGTAATTTATTGGATTTCACTGCTCTGTCTCAGTTATCCGAGGATGAGTTGCACTCCTGAGGGTTCAGAGGATGGACTTTCTGGGACAGAGTCTGCTGCCTCTAAGCCTCCTGCTGCAGAGGAACCAGCCTTTAGATTTAAGATTTAAGGAAGTCCTGTCTACATGAGAGGTTCCAGAGGCCAAGCTGCCTGATGAACCTTTGATTCCTAAATTCGACAGAGATTACGAGGACAGGGTAGTGCCTTTAACTTTTCCTGTGCCTGTAAAGATGGCAAAAATTATTGAACGAATGGGACAGAATTGGATCTTCCTTTTCCCCTTCGCCTTCCTTTAAAAAAATGTATTCCCGGTCCTGGACTCTCAATTGGAGTTGTGGAGTTCTGTCCCTAAGGTGGATGGCGCTATCTCCATGCTTGCCAAACGCTCTACTATCCTGCTTGAGGATAGCGCGTTGTCTAGAGATACGATGGATAAAAAGATGGAAACTCTTCTAAGAAAGATGTTTCAACATACGGGATATTTATTTTAACCGGTGGTTGCTGGAGCAGCTACCTACTGGTGCGACTCCTTATCGGATTTAATCGAGGTGGAGGGTCCCCTCAACTTTATCCAGGAAAGAATTAAGGCCTTGAGAATTTCTAATTCTTTTATCTGTAATGCAAACATGCAGACTATTCTCTTAAATGCTAAGGCTTCTGGCTTTTCGGTTCAGGCCCGTCGGGCGCTCTGGCTTTAGTCCTGGTTTGCGGATATGACTTCTAAGTCCAGACTTCTTTCTCTCCCCTTTAAGGGAAATATTTTATTTGGTCCAGGCCTGGACTCCATTATCTCCATGTTTACAGGGGTCAAGGGTGCCTTCCTACCACAAGAAAAAAGATAAAGTCTAAGGGACAAGTTTCTAACTTTTGTTCCTTTTGTTCTGATAAATCCCAATGATAGTAGTCCTCTGCTAAGCCCGAGCAAACCAAGAGTACTTGTAAGCCAGCTCAGTCCTGGAATAAGTCCAATCAGAGCAAGAAGACTGCAGAGACTAAATCGGCATGCAGGGGCGGCCTTCAATTCTGCTCCGGATCGTGTAGGGGGCAGACTGTTGCTCTTTTCAAACGCTTGGTTCAGGGATGTGCAGAATCCATGGGTCCTGGAGGTCATAGCTCAGGGATAAAAGATAGGTTTCAAGACCCAAGGGCAGATTTCTCCTCTCAATCTTGTCTTCCAGACCAGAAAAGAGGGAAGCCTTTCTGGGGTGCATGCGGGATCTGTCCTCCTTAGGAGTTATTGTTCCGGTGCCTATCGCAGAAAGAGGTTTGGGATACTTTTCAAACCTTTTTGTGGTCACAAAGGAGGGAGCTTTCCACCCGATTCTGGACCTAAAGTGCTTAAACAAATTTCTAAATATCCCCTCGTTCAAGATAGAGACGATAAGGTCCATCCTTCCCTTAGTTCAGGAAGGACAGTTCATGACCACAATAGATCTGAAGGATGTTTACCTTCACGTTCCAATCCACAAGGACCACTTCCAGTTCCTAAGGTTTTGCATTCCTGGACCAGCTCTTCCAGTTCATTGTACTAACGTTTGGTCTAGCTACTGCTCCAAGAATTTTTACGAAGGTTCTAGGGGCTCTTCTAGCCGTTGCCAGAACCCGGGGTATAGCATTAGCTCCCTACTTGGACAATATTCTGGTGCAAGCGCCATCTTTTCATCTGGCGGAAGACCATTCGGAATCTCTTCTTCGATCTCATGGATGGAAGATAAACCTAGAAAAGAGCTCTTATACCAAGCACCAGGGTGGAATTCCTGGGTACTATAATAATAGACTCCATATACATGAGGATATTTCTAACAGACCAGAGACGTTGCAAGCTAGCTTCGGCATGTCTTGCCCTCCGAACCTCCTTAAGGCCCTCTGTGGCTCAGTGTATGGAGGTGATTGGTCTCATGGTGTCCATCATATACATCATTCCTTTTGCCAGGTTCCGTCTCAGACCGTTGAAGCTGTGCATGCTGAGGCAGTGGAACGGCGATCATTCGGATCTGTCTCAACAGATTTCGTTGGTCAATCGGTCGAGAGAATCGCTCTCTTTGTGGCTCTATCCAGATCATCTTTCCCGATGGACATCCTTCTTAGGACCATCCTGGGAGATTGTGACTACGGACACAAGTCTATCAGGATGGGGAGCTGTTTGGGGTGCTAAGAAGGCGCAGGGCCTGTGGACTCGGGAGGAATGCTCCCTCCCGATCAACATTCTTGAACTTCGGGCAATCTTCAATGCTCTGAAGGCTTGGCCCCTTATGGGTTCGTCCCAGTTTCAGATTCCAATCAGACAATATAACCTCGGTGGCTTACATCAACCATCAGGGTGAAACGAGAAGTTCGCTAGCAATGAGGGAAGTATCTCTGATTCTGGAGTGGGCGGAGGCCCACAGCTGTTAGCTGTCAGCGATCCACATTCCGGGTGTGGACAACTGGGAAGCGGATTTTCTCGGCAGACAATCCTTTTATCCGGGGGAATAGTCTCTCCTTACCTAAGTGTTTGCAGAGATTTGCAACAGGTGGGGGACGCCGGAGATAGATCTCATGGCATCCCGTCTCAATACCAAACTACTCAGATATGGGTCGAGGTCCAGGGATCCTCAGGCGGAGCTAATAGATGCATTAGCAGTGCCCTGGAGGTTCAGTCTAATTTACATTTTCCCGCCGTTACCACTCCTTCCTCGTGTAGTGGCCTGCATCAAGCAGCAGCAAGCATCAGTGATACGGATTGCTCCATCGTGGCCGTGAAGGATGTGATTCCCGGTTCTGGTGGGGAAGTCATCTCCTCCGTGGAAGTTAACTTGTCGCAGGGATCTGCTGCAACAAGGTCCTTTTGTTCATCAAAATCTAGATTCTCTGAGGCTGACTGCGTGGAGATTGAACGCTTAGTCCTAGCCAAGAGAGGTTTTTCTGAGTTATTTATACTCTCATTAAAGCTCGTGAACCGGTTACTCATCGCATCTATCATAAGGTGTGGAGTACCTACTTATTCTGGTGTGAAGAGCGTGTATTTCTCTTGTAAGGTGTATCCAGTCCACGGATTCATCCTTTACTTGTGGGATATTCTCCTTCCCTACAGGAAGTGGCAAAGAGAGCACACAGCAGAGCTGTCCATATAGCTCCTCCTCTAGCTCCACCCCCCAGTCATTCTCTTTGCCGGCTCTAAGCACTAGGGTCTCTCTCGGGAGGGTAAAGTGAATGTGGTGTTAGAATTGTAGTTTTTATTATCTTCAATCAAAAGTTTATTTTAAATGGTACCGGTTTGTACTATTTACTCTCTAGCAGAAAAGTGATGAAGATTTCTGCTGAGAGGAAAATGATTTTAGCATGTTGTAACTAAAATCCACTGCTGTTCCCACACAGGACTGAGGAGTACCAGAAAACTTCAGTTGGGGGAACGGTTTGCAGGGTAACTGCAATAAGGTATGTTCAGTCATTTATTTCTAGACAAGACTGAGATAATGCTAGAAGAGACTGACAATATCCCCATAAGGGCTATGTTCACAGACTTATTAAGGAATTGAATGCTTACATAGCAGGGCTAATTATGCTGGTTGACACTAATTCAGGGCAATCAATTGTTTATTTAAGAAAATATCGTTTGTAAGACACTTTGAAAGTCCTTTTGGGTTCTTTCTGGGGTTATTACCCACATGGCTAATTTTTGTTCACTTAGGAGTGATTTCTTAGGCCTCACAGCTCTGGAGTAAAGTGGGAGGGGCCTAATTTTGTGCCTCTGATGCGCAGTTAGAATTGCATAGAAGTTCATGCTGCTTCACATGGAGGGTCCTGCTACTGTTTGAGGGCCTAAAGGAAGCTATATTTCCCCAAATCTGGTCCCTATGGGCAGGTAGGGCCACAGCAGTGCTGTGGCAAGGTGCTGTAGTAATTTTATCCGGGTGTTGGCTTTAGGCTGCTCCAGTTTTGGCATTAAGGGGTTAATCGTTTTGCTTCTTGTGGTGCAATCTTACTAAGGCTTTAGGTACATACTGTGAAAATTTCAAGAGAATTGCTGCATTTTTCACTGTTTTGTAAAATTGTGTGCCTTTTTTTTATCTCTTAAAGGCACAGTAACGTTTTTTTCAAATTGTTTTTTTTATTTGATTAAAGTGATTTCTAAGCCTGTTTGTGTATACTACTAGTCTGTTAAACATGTCTGTCACCAAGGAAAGTCCTTGTTCAGTGTGTTTAGAAGCCATGGTGGAACCCCCTCTCAGAATGTGTCCGACTTGTACTGATATGTCTATACACTTTAAAGATCATATTGTTGCACTTAAGAATGTGGCCCAAGATGATTCTCAGACTGAAGGTAACAAGGGTAGCCCGTCTGCCTCTCCCCAAGTGTCACAACCAGTTACGCCCGCTCCAGCGATGCCTAGTACCTCTAGTGCGTTTAATCCTTTTACATTACAAGACTTAGCGGCAGTCATGGATAATTCTCTTGCAGCTTTCTTATCTAAACTGCCCGTGTTTCCTACAAAGCGCGATAGCTCAGTTTTAAGAACAGATTATGAGCATTCTGACGCTTTGGTAGCCGTATCCGATATACCCTCACAACACTCTGAAGTGGGAGCGAGGGATTTGATGTCTGAGGGAAGAAGTCTCTGATTCAGGAAGGGTTCCTCCTCAGACAGATTCAGATACATTGGCTTTTAAATTTAAATTAGAACACCTCCGCGTTCTGCTCAGGGAGGTATTAGCTACTCTGGATGACTGCGACCCTTTGGTGATCCCAGAGAAATTGTGTAAAATGGACAAGTACCTAGAGGTCCCTGTTTACACTGATGCGTTTCCGGTCCCTAAGAGGATTGCGGATATCGTTACTAGGGAGTGGGATAGACCAGGTGTTCCCTTTGTTCCCCCTCCTGTTTTTAAGAAAATGTTCCCCATATCTGACCCCATGTGGGACTCGTTGCAGACGGTCCCTAAGGTGGAGGGGGCTGTTTCTTCACTGGCTAAAGGCACAACCATACCAATTGAAGACAGTTGTGCTTTCAAAGACCCTATGGATAAAAAGTTAGAGGGTTTACTTAAGAAAATTTTTGTTCAACAAGGTTTTCTTCTCCAACCTATTGCCTGCATTATTCCTGTAACTACTGCAGCTGCTTTCTGGTTTGAGGCGCTGGAAGACTCGCTCCAGACGGAGACCTCATATGAGGAAATTATGGATAGAATTAAGGCTCTAAAGCTAACTAATTCTTTTATCACTGACGCCGCTTTCCAAATAGCTAAGTTAGCGGCAAAAAAGGTTTACTCCATTTTGGCGCGCAAGGCGCTATGGCTAAAGTCCTGGTCGGCCGATGTGTCGTCTAAATCCAAGCTTTTGAACATCCCTTTCAAAGGAAAGACCCTCTTTGGGCCTGAATTGAAAGAGATTATTTCAGAAATCACCGGGGGAAAAGGCCATGCTCTCCCTCAGGACAAGTCCTTTAAGACAAAGAACAAAGCTAATTTTCGTACCTTTCGTAATTTCAGGAACGGCCTCGCTTCATCCTCTCCGGCTGCAAAGCAAGAGGGTAACGCTTCACAGCCCAAGGCAACCTGGAAACCTTATCAGGGCTGGAATAAGGGTAAGCAGGCCAAAAAGCCTGCAGCTGCCACCAAGACAGCATGAAGGGGTAGCCCCTGATCCGGGACCGGATCTAGTAGGGGGCAGACTCTCTCTCTTTGCTCAGGCCTGGGCAAGAGATGTACACGATCCTTGGGCATTAGAGATTGTATCCCAGGGATATCTTCTAGAATTCAAGGACTCTCCTCCAAGGGGAAGGTTCCACGTTTCTCGTCTGTCTACAGATCAGACAAAGAGGCGTTTTTACGCTGTGTAGAAGATCTACATACAATGGGAGTGATCCACCCAGTTCCAATTGCGGAACAAGGGTTGGGGTTTTTACTCAAACCTGTTTGTGGTTCCCAAAAAAGAGGGAACTTTCAGACCCATCCTGGATCTAAAAATTCTAAACAGATTCCTCAGTCACATCATTCAAAATGGAGACCATTCGGACAATCTTACCAATGATCCAGGAAGGTCAATATATGACTACCGTGGATCTAAAGGATGCATACCTACACATTCCTATCCACAAAGATCATCACCAGTTTCTCAGGTTCGCTTTTCTGGACAAGCATTACCAGTTTGTGGCTCTTCCCTTCGGCTTAGCCACTGCTCCCAGAATTTTCACAAAGGTGCTAGGGTCCCTCCTGGCGGTTCTAAGACCGTGGGGAATAGCAGTGGCGCCTTACCTAGACGACATCTTAATTCAGGCGCCGTCTTTCCAAAGAACCAAGTCTCACACGGAGATTGTATTGGCCTTTCTGAGGTCTCATGGGTGGAAGGTGAACATCAAAAAGAATTCTCTTTCCCCTCTCACAAGGGTTCCCTTCCTAGGGACTCTGATAGACTCGGTAGAAATGAAAATATTTCTGACGGAGGTCAGAAAATTAAAACTCTTAACTACTTGCCGAGCTCTTCATTCCATTCCCCGGCCATCTGTAGCTCAGTGCATGGAGACAATCGGATTAATGGTAGCAGCAATGGACATAGTCCCTTTTGCTCGGATACACCTCAGACCACTGCAACTATGCATGCTCAAACAGTGGAATGGGGATTATGCAGATTTGTCTCCTCAAATTCAGTTGGACCAGGAGACCAGAGATTCTCTTCTCTGGTGGTTGTCTCAGGATCACCTGTCTCAGGGAATATGTTTCCGCAGGCCAGAGTGGATCATTGTAACAACCGATGCCAGTCTGTTAGGCTGGGGTGCGGTCTGGGACTCCCTGAAAGCTCAGGGTTAATGGTCTCGGGAAGAAACTCTTCTCCCGTTAAACATTCTGGAACTGAGGGCGATATTCAACGCTCTTCAGGCATGGCCTCAACTAGCTGCGGACAAATTCATCAGATTTCAGTCAGACAACATCATGACTGTAGCTTACGTCAATCATCAGGGGGGAACAAAGAGTTCCCTAGCGATGACGGAAGTAACCAAAATTATCAGGTGGGCGGAGGATAACTCCTGCCATCTCTCAGCAATTCACATCCCAGGAGTAGACAACTGGGAGGCGGATTTCCTAAGTCGTCAGACTTTTCACCCGGGGGAGTGGGAACTCCACCCGGAGGTATTTGCCCAGCTGACTCAGCTATGGGGCACTCCAGAGTTGGATCTGATGGTGTCCCGTCAGAACACCAAACTTCCTCTCTACGGGTCCAGGTCCCGGTATCCCAAGGCGGTATTGATAGATGCGCTAGCAGCGCCTTGGTCCTTCAATCTGGCTTATGTTTTTCCACCGTTTCCCCTGCTTCCTCGTCTGGTCGCCAGAATCAAGCAGGAGAAGGCTTCGGTAATTCTGATAGCGCCTGCGTGGCCACGCAGGACTTGGTATGCAGACCTAGTGGACATATCATCTGTCCCACCATGGACACTGCCAATGAGGCAGGATCTTCCAATACAGGGTCCGTTCAAGCATCCAAATCTAATTTCTCTGCGTCTGACTGCTTGGAGATTGAACGCTTAATTCTATCAAAGCGTGGTTTCTCTGAGTCAGTTATAGATACTCTGATTCAGGCTAGAAAGCCTGTCACCAGGAAAATCTACCATAAGATATGGCGGAAATATCTTTGTTGGTGCGAATCCAAGGGTTACTCATGGAGTAAGATTAGGATTCCCAGGATATTGTCTTTTCTCCAAGATGGATTGGAGAAAGGACTGTCAGCTAGTTCCTTAAAAGGACAGATATCTGCTCTGTCTATCCTGGTACCAGACGTTCAAGCGTTTGCTCAGGCTTTAGTCAGAATCAAGCCTGTCTATAATCCTGTGACTCCGCCATGGAGTCTAAATCTAGTTCTTTCAGTTATTCAAGGGGTTCCGTTTGAACCTTTACATTCCATAGATATTAAGTTGTTTTCTTGGAAAGTTTTGTTTTTGGTAGCTATCTCTTCTGCTCGAAGAGTCTCAGAATTATCTGCCTTACAGTGTGATTCACCTTACCTGGTGTTCCACGCAGATAAGGTAGTTTTGCGTAACCAAACCTGGTTTTCTTCCTAAAGTTGTTTCTAACAAGAATATTAACCAGGAAATAGTTGTTCCTTCTCTGTGTCCTAATCCTCCTTCGAAGAAGGAACGTCTGTTACACAATCTTGATGTAGTTTGTGCTTTAAAGTTCTATTTACAAGCAACTAAGGATTTCAGACAAACATCTTCCTTGTTTGTTATCTATTCTGGTAAGAGGAGAGGTCAGAAAGCGACTGCTACCTCTCTTTCCTTTTGACTGAAAAGCATCATCCGTTTGGCCTGTGAGACTGCTGGCCAGCAGCCTCCTGAAACTATTACTGCTCATTCTACCAGAGCAGTGGCTTCCACATGGGCTTTTAAAAATGAGGCTTCTGTTGAACAGATTTGTAAGGCAGCGACTTGGTCTTCACTGCATACTTTTTCCAAATTTTACAAATTCGATACTTTTGCTTCTTCAGAGGCTATTTTTGGGAGAAAGGTTTTACAAGCAGTGGTGCCTTCCGTTTAAGGTACCTGTCTTGTTCCCTCCCTTCATCCGTGTCCTAAAGCTTTGGTATTGGTATCCCACAAGTAAAGGATGAATCCGTGGACTGGATACACCTTGCAAGAGAAAACAGAATTTATGCTTACCTGATAAATTACTTTCTCTTGTGGTGTATCCAGTCCACGGCCCGCCCTGGCACTTAAGTCAACTACAATCACCACTGTACCCTATGGTTTCTCCTTTTTCTTCCTAACCTTTGGTCGAATGACTGGGGGGTGGAGCTAGAGGGGGAGCTATATGGACAGCTCTGCTGTGTGCTCTCTTTGCCACTTCCTGTAGGGAAGGAGAATATCCCACAAGTAAAGGATGAATCCATGGACTGGATACACCACAAGAGAAAGTAATTTATCAGGTAAGCATAAATTCTGTTTTTTCCTGGCATAAAGTTAAGGTTGCCAGGATCCTATCATTTTTCCAGGATGGACTAGAGAAGGACCTTTCTGCCAGTTCCCTGAGGGGACAGATTTCGGCCCTGTCTGTTTTACTGCACAAGAGGCTCGCAGAGCTTCCAGATGTACAGTCCTTTGTTAAAGAGACAGTCTACACCAGAATTGTTATGGTTTTAAAAGATAGATAATCCCTTTTATTACCCATTTCCCAGTTTTGCATAACCAACACAGTTATAATAATATACTTTTAACCTCTGTGATTATCTTGTATCTAAGCCTCTGCAAACTGCCCCTTTTTTCAGTTCTTTTGACAGACTTGCTGTCTAGCCAATCAGTGCCTGCTCCCAGATTACTTCACGTGCACAAGCACAGTGTTATCTATATGAAATATGTGAACTAACACCCTCTAGTAATGAAAAACTGTTAAAATGCAATCTGAAAGAGCTGGGCTTCAAGGTCTAAGAAATTAGCATATGAACCTCCTAGGTTAAGCTTTCAACTAAGAATACCAAGAGAACAAAGCAAAATTGGTGATAAAAGTAAATTGGAAAATTGTTAATTACATGCTCTATCTGAATCATGAAAATGTATTTTGGCCTAGACTGTCCCTTTAAGGCTCTGACTAGGATCAGACCTGTGTTTAGATCTAATGCTCCTCCTTGGAGTCTAAATCTTGTTAAGGTTTTGCAACGGCTCCGTTTGAGCCTATGCATGAAGTTGACATTTATATGCTTTGTCCTGGAAGGTTCTTTTTCTACTGGCTATTGCTTCTGCACGCAGAGTATCTGAGATTGCCTTACAATATGAGCCTCTTTATCTGGTGCTCCATTCTGATAAGGCTGCCCTACGTACTAAGTTAGGTTTTCTTCCTAAGGTTGTGTCAGACTGCAACATCAATCAAGAGATTGTGGTTCCTTCCTTGTGTCCCAATCCTCCTCCTTCGAAGGAAAGTTTGCTTCATAATTTAGACGTGGTTCGCGCCTTGAAGTTTTATCTTCAGGCTACTTAGTTTTTAGACAAGCGTCTTCCGGTTTGTTGTCTATTCTGGGAAGCATAAGGGTCAGAAGGTCTCTTCAAATTACTTATCTTTTTGCTTAAGGAGTGTTATCCGCTTAGCTTTTGAGACCGCAGGACAGAAACCTCCTCAGAGGATTATGGCTCATTCTACTAGAGCAATGGCTTCCTCTTGGGCCTTTAAGAACAAGGCCTCTATGGATCAGATTTGTAAGGAGGCTATCTGGTCCTTACATACTTTTTCTAAGTTTTACAAGTTTGATGTTTTTGCTTTGACTGAAGCAGCTTTCAGGAGAGGTTTTGCAGGCTGTGGTGCCCTCAGATTAGGGTCCGCCTCTCTTTTTGTCCCTCCCGTTATCATTCAGTGTCCTCTAGAGCTTGGGTATAGTTTTCCCAACAGTAAGGAATGATGCCGTGGAGACTCCTTATATTTAAGAAGGAAAACAAACATAAATTATGCTTACCAGATAATTTCATTTCCTTCTGTATAAGGAAAGTCCACGACCCCCGCCTCTGTTCTCCGATGGGCGGCCCTCTAAATTATATTTTTCTTCTGGCACCATTTATACCCTGATATTGTTCCCTCGGCAGAATGACTGGGGGAATGGGGGAAGTAGGAGGGGTATTTAAACCTTTGGCTGGGGTGTCTGCCTCCTCCTGGTGGCCAGGTACAGTATTGCCTAACAATAAGGAATGATGCCGTGGACTCTCTTTATACAGAAGCAAATTAAATTATCTGGTAAGCATAATTTGTTTTTTTGCAGAATGACATTTAACACTAGATATAACGTTACTTACACATTTTGTCTTTCATGTTTAGGAGCCCATTTGTGAAAACAAAGAAACCTCAACCTCGCTTGACCGTGTTATCAAAGAGGTAAAAACTTGTTTCGGATGACTTTTTATTCGATTTTATACTTCTGTTTAGGAATATTTTTATTTATGTCCAAAAAAAAGAAAACTAGTTGTTCACAAGCAAGAGCATTTTGCAGTTTATCTCCTATTTCTATGGTGATTTTGTTTTGTCCTCCATTGCTCACTAGTTCTGATGCCTCATTAGTGAGCTCCTAAATAAAAAGCAAACTATTCAGAACAGTTCTCAGTATGCCTTTGCTTTAATGCCTCGTGGTAATTAACTTTAGCATCCATAGTTTATACAAAATTCTCTGTGTAATGAGATTTTTCTCCAGCAATTATCTTGAATTTCTCTTCTTTCTTCAGACCACTCACGAGATGATCGCTCGTTCTGCTGCTAACCTAATTACACATCCCTTTCATGGTAATGTAATATTTCTGTGTTGTACATAGTTTGTATTCTCTAGCTTTTACTGCTCTGATTGCAATACGTATTATGTCAAGAATGAGCTTGTTTCCCGCATCCAAGTCAGCTATCGCTACGACAGAAGGTTTCTGTTAAGACAAACTATAGTTAATAGCTTGAAGGGACAGTAAACACCTTGTGATTAGAAAAATGTTCTGGAGTCTTCCAATAGATTAGCATATCGGCAAAGTCTGAATGTTATTAGAACATGTTAACACCTTGTTTGCTGCACTTTCCTTATTTGAAGTAGACTATCTGGACTTGTGTCTGGAGATGACAGGGCTTTCCACTGTCATTGTTTAATTCATATATGTGGCAAGAGTTCACGAGCTGTTACGTATGGGATACACATTCCTACCAGGAGAATGCAAAGTTTCCCAAACCTCAAAAGCCTATAACCCCCCACCAGCCTCACACATACCTCAATTTTTAAACTTTGCCTCCTTTGGAAGCATAATGATGTGCTTTATTTCTTTAGTGAAAGGCGCTTCAAAGCATACGGAAGCCTGGTTCCCCATAGCTTTCAAAAAAGAATACCAAGAGAACAATGCACATTTGATGATAATAGTTAATAAAAATTTGTTTAAAATTAAATGCCCTATTTGAAACTTAATTTTGACTAGACTGTCCCTTTTATGTATAGGCTATTGACAGGGTACTTAAACACAGCCATCAGAATAAATTACACTTCCACTGAGGTGTAGGAGAGTTAAAGGGACATAAAACAAGTTGGGATAGAGACAAATATAATATGTACTTTAATTACTTTACCTGCAAATTTATACTGCAGTGCCTCACCATTAACCCTTTCTTTTCTCCTACATTGGTGTGTCCGGTCCACGGTTTCATCCTTACTTGTGGGATATTCTCATTCCCTACAGGAAATGGCAAAGAGAGCACACAGCAAAAGCTGTCCATATAGCCCCCCCTCTGGCTCCGCCCCCCAGTCATTCTCTTTGCCGCTCTGAACAAGTAGCATCTCCACGGGGATGGTTAAGAGTATGTGGTGTTAGTTGTAGTTTTATTTCTTCTATCAAGAGTTTGTTATTTTAAAATAGTGCCGGTTTGTACTATTTACTCTACAACAGAAAGTGATGAAGATTTCTGTTAAGAGGAGTATGATTTTAACACCAGTAACTAAAATCCATTGCTGTTCCCACGCAGGACTGTTGAAACCAGTGAACTTCAGTTGGGGGGAACAGTTTGCAGACTTATCTGCTTCAGGTATGACCAGTCTCTTTTCTAACAAGACCTAGTAATGCTAGAAGACTGTCAATTTTCCCTTATGGGATCGGTAAGACATTTTCTTAGACTCAGTAACAGAATTAAGGCTTATAAATTGGGCTCTATGCTGGTTGACACTTTTGTGGGCTAAGTCGATTTATTTTTATCATATTTATATGACATTTGGAGTGTTTTGCAAACTTTAAAAAACTTTTGGGAACGTTTATTGCGCCTGGCAGTTGTTTAGACGCCTAATCTAGTCAGAAAGGCCCCTTCACTCTGGTATGCAGAGGGAGGAGGCCTCATTTTCGCGCCTCAGTTGCGCAGTTACTTCTATAGGCAGTGCATGCAGCTTCACATGAGAGGGTCCTGTGGCTTAGAAAAGGACTCAGAAAGGCTTATTTCTGTGGTGAATAACCCCTAAGGAAGGTAAAAGCCGCAGCAAAGTCTGTGGCAGGGACTGTAGTGTGTTTTAACCGGTAAATTGGGATATTAGCTCCGGTTTGCTCATTTAAGGGTTTAGAGACTTGAAATTTGGTGTGCAATACTTTCAAAGCATTAAGACACTGGGGTATAAATTTCATAAAGATCGGATATTTCTTTCATAGTTTTTCGATCATTCAGAAATAAAGTGTGCTCTTTTTATTATTTAAAGAGACAGTAACGGTTTTGTTTAAAATTGTTTTTATTGCATTAAAAACCTGCCTAAGTCTGTCTAACATGTCATCTGTACCTTCAGATAGCATATGTTCTGTGTGTATGGAAGCCAAGGTGGTTCCCCCATTAAATGTATGTGCCAATTGTGCCATGGCGTCCAAACAAAGTAAGGACAGTACTGTCACGTTTAATAAGGTTGCCCAAGATGATTCTTCAAATGAAGGTAGTGGGGATAGTTCATCATCCTCTCCTTCTGTGTCAACACCAGTTTTGCCCGCGCAGGCGATACCTAGTACATCTAGCGCGCCAATGCTTGTTACTATGCAGCAATTAACAGCAGTAATGGATAATTCTATAGCAAATCTTTTATCCAAACTGCCAGCATTTCCCAGAAAGCGTGATTGCTCAGTTTTAAATACAGAGGATGAGCAAGTTGGCGCTGACGATAATTTATCTGTTATACCCTCACATCAATCTGAATTGGCAGTGAGGGAGGGTCTGTCTGAGGGAGAAATTTCTGATTCAGGAAAAATTTCTCAGCAGACAGAACCTGATATCGTGGCATTTAAATTTAAGCTAGAACATCTCCGCGCCCTGCTTAAGGAGGTACTAGCTACCCTTGATGATTGTGATTCTTTGGTGATTCCAGAGAAGTTGTGCAAAATGGACAAATTCTTAGAGGTCCCAGTGCACGCTGATGCTTTTCCGATACCCAAGAGGGTGGCGGACATAATGACTAAGGAGTGGGAGAAGCCAGGTGTACCCTTTGTTCCACCTCCTATATTCAAGAAAATGTTCCCCATTGTCGACCCCAGAAGGGACGCATGGCAAACGGTCCCTAAGGTAGAGGGGGCAGTTTCAACGTTAGCCAAGCGCACAACTATTCCTATAGAGGACAGTTGCGCTTTCAAAGATCCTATGGATAAAAAATTGGAAGGATTGCTTAAAAAGATTTTTGTTCAGCAAGGTTTCCTTCTTCAACCAATTTCGTGCATTATTCCTGTCACCACGGCGGCGTCTTATAGAGTTCGAGGAACTAGAAAATTCGCTCCAAAAGGAGACTCCATATGATGAAGTCATGGACAGAATTCACGCACTAAAGTTGGCTAATTCCTTTATTTTGGATGCCGCTTTTCAATTGGCAAAATTAGCGGCGAAAAATTCAGGTTTTGCAATAGTGGCGAGCAGGGCGCTTTGGCTAAAATCTTGGTCGGCGGATGTGTCGTCAAAAACAAAATTGCTTAATATTCCTTTCAAAGGTAAGACCCTTTTCGGGCCAGAATTGAAGGAGATTATTTCAGACATCACTGGGGGAAAGGGCCATGCCCTCCCACAGGATAGGCCTTTCAAGGCTAAGAACAAATCTAATTTTCGTTCATTTCGCAATTTCAGGAACAGACCGGCTCCTAACTCTGCAGCCTCTAAACCAGCTTGGAAACCATTGCAAGGGTAAACAGGCCAAGAAGCCTGCTGCTGCTACCAAGACAGCATGAAGGGGTAGCCCCCGATCCGGGACCGGATCTAGTAGGGGGCATACTTTCTATCTTTGCTCAGGCTTGGGCAAGAGATGTTCCGGATCCCTGGGCACTAGAAATAGTCTCTCAGGTGTATCTTCTAGAGTTCAAGGAACTTCCTCCAAGGGGATGGTTCCACATGTCTCGCTTATCTTCAGACCAGATAAAGAGACAGGCATTCTTACATTGCGTAGCAGACCTATTAAAGATGGGAGTGATACTCCCAGTTCCAACAGCGGAACAAGGTCTGGGGTTTTACTCAAACCTGTTTGTAGTTCCCAAAAAAGAAGGAACTTTCAGGCCAATTCTGGATTTAAAAATTCTAAACAAATTCCTCAGAGTTCAATCATTCAAAATGGAAACCATTCAGACGATTTTACCAACGATCCAGGAGGGTCAATATATGACTACCGTGGACTTAAAGGATGCGTACCTGCATATTCCTATCCACAAAGATCATCATCAGTTCCTGAGGTTCGCCTTTCTGGACAAACATTACCAGTTCATGGCTCTTCCATTCGGTTTAGCCACTGCTCCCAGAATTTTCACAAAGGTGCTAGGGTCCCTTCTAGCGGTCCTAAGGCCGAGGGGCATTGCTGTAGCACCTTACCTAGACGACATTCTAATCCAAGCGTCGTCCCTTTCCAAAGCAAGGGCTCATACAGACATTGTTTTAGCCTTTCTCAGGTCTCACGGATGGAAGGTGAACATAGAAAAGAGTTCCCTGTCTCCGTCCACAAGGGTTCCCTTTCTGGGAACAATAATAGATTCTGTGGAAAGATTTTTCTGACAGAGGTCAGAAAGTTAAAGCTTCTAAACGCTTGTCGAGTTCTTCAATCTATTCCTCAGCCTTCCATAGCTCAGTGCATGGAGGTAATAGGACTAATGGTTGTAGCAATGGACGTGGTTCCTTTTGCTCAAATTCATTTAAGACCATTGCAACTGTGCATGCTCAAACAGTGGAATGGGGATTATGCAGACTTATCTCCCCAGATTCAAGTAGACCAGGTAACCAGAGACTCACTCCTCTGGTGGTTGACTCAGGATCACCTGTCTCAGGGAATGAGTTTCTGCAGACCAGAGTGGGTCATTGTCACGACCGAAGCCAGTCTCTTAGGCTGGGGCGCGGTCTGGGACTCCCTGAAAGCTCAGGGTCTATGGTCTCGGGAAGAGTCTCTTCTCCCGATAAACATTTTGGAACTGAGAGCGATATTCAATGCGCTCCTGGCTTGGCCTCAACTAGCGAAGGCCAGGTTCATAAGATTTCAGTCGGACAACATGACGACTGTAGCGTACATCAATCATCAGGGGGGAACAAAGAGTTCCTTGGCGATGAGAGAGGTATCCAAGATCATCAAATGGGCAGAGGATCACTCCTGCCATCTATCTGCAATTCACATCCCAGGAGTAGACAACTGGGAGGCGGATTATTTGAGTCGTCAGACTTTCCATCCGGGGGAGTGGGAACTTCATCCGAAGGACTTTGCCCAGTTAACTCAACTATGGGGCATTCCAGATATGGATCTGATGGCGTCTCGTCAGAACTCCAAGGTTCCTCGCTACGGGTCCAGATCCAGGGGTCCCAAGGCGACACTAGTGGATGCATTGGTGGCGCCTTGGTCGTTCAATCTAGCTTATGTGTTTCCACCGTTCCCTCTCCTTCCCAGGCTTGTAGCCAGGATCAAACAGGAGAAGGCCTCAGTGATTCTGATAGCTCCTGCATGGCCACGCAGGACTTGGTATGCAGACCTGGTGAATATGTCATCGGCTCCACCATGGAAGCTACCTTTGAGGCAGGATCTTCTAGTACAAGGTCCATTCGAACATCCAAATCTAGTCTCTCTGCAACTGACTGCTTGGAAATTGAACGCTTGATTTTATCTAAGTGTGGGTTTTCAGATTCGGTTATAGATACTCTGGTTCAAGCCAGAAAACCTGTGACTAGGAAAATTTACCAGAAGATATGGCAAAAATATATCTGTTGGTGCGAATAAAATTAAAATTCCTAGGATACTTTCCTTTTCCAAGAGGGTTTGGATAAAGGTTTGTCAGATAGTTCTCTAAAAGGACAGATATCTGCTCTGTCTGTTTTGTTGCACAAACGTCTGGCAGCAGTGCCAGATGTACAGGCGTTTGTACAGGCGTTAGTCAGAATCAAGCCTGTCTACAGACCTATGACTCCTCCATGGAGCCTAAACTTAGTTCTTTCAGTTCTTCAAGGGGTTCCGTTTGAATCTTTACATTCCATAGATATTAAGTTACTATCTTGGAAAGTTCTGTTTTTGGTTGCTATTTCTTCTGCTAGAAGAGTTTCTGAATTATCTGCTTTGCAGTATACTTCTCCCTATCTGGTATTCCATACAGATAAGGTAGTTTTACGTACCAAGCCTGGTTTTCTTCCAAAAGTGGTTTCCAACAGGAATATTAACCAGGAAATAGTTGTTCCTTCTCTGTGTCCGAATCCAGTTTCGAAGAAGGAACGTTTGTTACATAATCTAGATGTGGTTCGTGCTTTAAAATTCTATTTAGAAGCAACAAAGGATTTCAGACAGACATCATCCTTGTTTGTCGTCTATTCTGGTAAGAGGAGAGGGCAGAAAGCTACTGCTACTTCTCTTTCTTTTTGGCTGAAAAGCATCATCCGATTGGCTTATGAGACTGCCGGACGGCAGCCTCCTGAACGAATTACAGCTCACTCTACTAGAGCTGTGGCCTCCACATGGGCCTTCAAGAATGAGGCTTCTGTTGAACAGATCTGTAAGGCAGCGACTTGGTCTTCTCTGCATACTTTTGACAAATTTTACAAATTCGATACTTATGCTTCTTCGGAGGCTGTTTTTGGGAGAAAGGTTTTGCAAGCTGTGGTGCCTTCCGTTTAGGTTACCTGACTTGTTCCCTCCCTTCATCCGTGTCCTAAAGCTTTGGTATTGGTTCCCACAAGTAAGGATGAAACCGTGGACCGGACACACCAATGTAGGAGAAAGCAGAATTTATGTTTACCTGATAAATTTCTTTCTCCTACGGTGTGTCCGGTCCACGGCCCGCCCTGGCTTTTAGTCAGGTTTAAAATTTTTAATTTTTGTACACTACAGTCACCACGGCACCTTATGGTTTCTTCTTTTTCTCCTAACCGTCGGTTGAATGACTGGGGGGCGGAGCCTGAGGGGGGGCTATATGGACAGCTTTTGCTGTGTGCTCTCTTTGCCATTTCCTGTAGGGAATGAGAATATCCCACAAGTAAGGATGAAACCGTGGACCGGACACACCGTAGGAGGAAGAAATTTATCAGGTAAACATAAATTCTGTTTTTAGTTTCTGAACTGTAAAGCTCTAACTCCCCCCACACAATTCCTTCTATGGATGTATCTATATGTGTTGTTGTTTTGGTAGAATGCAAAAATGCATAGGGATTATCTGCTGGAGCATGCCTAGCATCTGTGAACTCAGTTTAAATACAATGCCTGTGTTCCAGGCAGCTTAGCTATGTCATTTTGCTTATTTTTGAAAATTATTTTTAAATACTTGCCAGCAATTATTGAACAATTTTTTTATGCCAACTATTTTTAATTATTTAGCCCTTTTAGGATATGCACAGATTGCAACCTGTTTTATATATCTTAAAGTAATAAAATGTGAATTTCTCTTGTTAAGTGTATCCAGTCCACGGATCATCCATTACTTGTGGGATATTCTCCTTCCCAACAGGAAGTTGCAAGAGGATCACCCACAGCAGAGCTGCTATATAGCTCCTCCCCTCACTGCCATATCCAGTCATTCTCTTGCAACTCTCAACAAAGATGGACGTAGTAAGAGGAGAGTGGTGTATTATAGTTAGTTTTTTAACTTCAATCAAAAGTTTGTTATTTTTAAATGGTACCGGAGTGTACTGTTTCATCTCAGGCAGCATTAGAAGAAGAATCTGCCTGCGATTTCTATGATCTTAGCAGAAGTAACTAAGATCCACTGCCGTTCTCACATATTCTGAGTAGTGAGGTAACTTCAGAGGGGGAATGGCGTGCAGGTTTTCCTGCAATAAGGTATGTGCAGTTAACATATTTCTAGGGATGGAATTTGCTAGAAAAATGCTGCTGATACCGGATTAATGTAAGTTAAGCCTTAAATGCAGTGATAGCGACTGGTATCAGGCTTATTAACAGAGATACATACTCTTATAAAAGTGTAATATAAAACATTTGCTGGCATGTTAATCGTTTTTATATATGTTTGGTGACAAAACTTATTGGGGCCTAGTTTTTTTCCACATGGCTGGCTTGATTTTTGCCTAGTAACAGGCTTTCCACTGTTGCAATATGAGTGGGAAGGGCCTATTTTAGTGCTTTTCTGTGCAGATAAAAATACTGACAGAGACATTCAGCTTCCCTCTGCATGATACAGGACATCTCTGAAGGGCTCAAAAGGCTTCAAAGTCGTGTTTGAGGAGGGTAACAATCACAGTTGACTGTGGCAGTTGTTGTGACTCTGTTTAAAAAACGTTTTTGTCATTTATTATTCTGTTTTTGTTATTGAGGGGTTAATCATCCATTTGCAAGTGGGTGCAATGCTCTGCTGACTTGTTACATACACTGTAAAAAATTTTGTTAGTGTAACTGCCTTTTTTCACTGTTATTTCAAATTTTGTCAAAATTTGTTTCTCTTAAAGGCACAGTAACGTTTTTTTATATTGCTTGTTAACTTGCTTTAAAGTGTTTTCCAAGCTTGCTAGTCTCATTGCTAGTCTGTACAAACATGTCTGAAACAGAGGATACTTGTTCATTATGTTTAAAAGCCATGGTGGAGCCCCATAGGAGAATGTGTACTAAATGTATTGATTTCACCTTAAACAGTAAAGATCAGTCTTTATCTATAAAAGAATTGTCACCAGAGGGGTCTGTCGAGGGGGAAGTTCTGCCGACTAACTCTCCCCACGTGTCTGACCCTTCGCCTCCCGCTCAAGGGACGCACGCTAATATGGCGCCAAGTACATCAGGGACGCCCATAGCGATTACTTTGCAGGACATGGCTGCAATCATGAATAATACCCTGTCAGAGGTATTATCCAGATTGCCTGAATTGAGAGGCAAGCGCGATAGCTCTGGGGTTAGACGAGATACAGAGCGCGTAGATGCTGTAAGAGCCATGTCTGATACTGCGTCACAATATGCAGAACCTGAGGACGGAGAGCTTCAGTCTGTGGGTGACGTCTTTGAATCGGGGAGACCTGATTCAGAGATTTCTAATTTTAAATTTAAGCTTGAGAACCTCCGTGTATTGCTTGGGGAGGTATTAGCTGCTCTGAATGACACTGACACAATTACAGTGCCAGAGAAATTGTGTAGGCTGGATAAATACTATGCAGTACTGATGTTTTTCCAATACCTAAAAGGCTTACAGAAATTATTAGTAAGGAGTGGGATAGGCCCGGTGTGCCCTTTTCCCCACCTCCTATATTTAGAAAAATGTTTCCAATAGATGCCACTACACGGGACTTATGGCAGACTGTCCCTAAGGTGGAGGGAGCAGTTTCTACTTTAGCAAAGCGTACCACTATCCCGGTTGAGGACAGTTGTGCTTTTTCAGATCCAATGGATAAAAAATTAGAGGGTTACCTTAAGAAAATGTTTATTCAACAAGGTTTTATTTTACAGCCCCTTGCATGCATTGCGCCTGTCACTGCTGCGGCGGCGGCATTCTGGTTTGAGGCCCTGGAAGAGGCCATCCATACAGCTCCATTGACTGAAATTGTTGACAAGCTTAGAACTCTTAAGCTAGCTAACTCATTTGTTTCTGATGCCATTGTTCATTTGACTAAACTAACGACTAAGAATTCCGGATTCGCCATCCAGGCGCGTAGGGCGCTATGGCTCAAATCCTGGTCAGCTGATGTGACTTCAAAGTCTAAATTACTCAACATTCCTTTCAAGGGGCAGACCTTATTCGGGCCTGGTTTGAAAGAAATTATTGCTGACATTACTGGAGGTAAGGAATTAATCATGAAAGTCCAGCTCACACTGTTATTAGATGGGTGCACGCTATCGCTAGGCACTGCACAGCCCAGCAATCAAATTCCAGAACCAAAAAGTGAATAGCAGCGCTCCAATAGAATTTTCAATTATTTATTGCATATCCAGGAGTACAAAAAATAGCAACGTTTCGGACTACATGTCCTTCATCATGCCATACATGCATCACTTCCTCTCCCTCCTTATATACCCCTTAGGACACACCCACAATCTATTTAACTCTTTACAAACTCCCAATACTATTTTATTACTTCTGCATACGTGGGTATCCTAATTATTAAATACTAAACTAATTTACAATCCACCTATATTCAATAAGAAGGTGAAAAATACACAGACTTTTATGAAGGCATCAATATTAATTACAAAACATTTCATTTAAAGAAAAAAGCAAAAAACCATACTTAGCATATGTCAATTTCAATTTTAGGTTTCCTATATCATTACTATTTTTCTTTTTTCTTATTTCTTTTTTCATAATATCCCCACACATTCTCAGAGTCTGGGTGCCATCTAACTTCGTATACAATACTGATCATCCAAGAAAAGAGAGGAAAAAAGAGAGATAAACATAGAAATTAGTAATCATAAATTAACAAATTTTAAAGGAAAATACCTAAAGAAAAACAGACAAATCATAATCCTTGTTCATACCACATGGAACTAATGAATTCAAAGTAAAGATCCAAAATGCCTCTCTTTGTTTCAAATATTGTTCACTATCCCCCCCTCGTCTACCAGGGGGAACATGTTCCAAAATTTGGAATCTTAAGTTGGCTCACCCCATGTTGGGTTTCTAGGAAATGAGTGGCTACAGGGGATTTTAGATTTTTTTCTCCTAATATTTGATTTATGCTCTGTAATTCTATCACGTACCCTACGGGTTGTCTCTCCTACATAAATCAAACCACATGGGCATTTAAGGAGGTAGATGGCATACTCTGTATTACATGTTAGAAAATCTTTGATCCAAAATTTCTTCCCTGACTGTGGATGTACAAATGTGGATCCCTTAATCATGCTATTACAGTGGGTGCAACCAAGACATGGGTAACAACCCAAATTTTTGCTTGTAATATATTTCTGTTTATCACTTTTAGTACTCCCAATGTCTGCCTTTACCAAAGAATCTCTTAAGTTCATACCTCTTCTATATGCAGGCATAGGTGTCTCCTGAAATTCTGGTATGTCTGAATTACAATTTGATAAGATGTACCAATGTCTGCAAATGATCTTATGAATTTGTGTACTTAATTCATTATATTTGGAGACAAAAACCAATTTGTCCCCATTTCTCTCTTTAACTTTCTCTCGTGGTTTTAAAAGGCTCTCTCTTGTCATCTCAAGTGTCTTGTCAATTTCCTTGTGGATCAAATTCTCATCATATCCTCGATCTAAAAAGAGATCTCCCATCTCCCTCAGCCTTTTTTCACTTAACTTGTCTTCTGACACGATGCGGCGTACCCACATCAACTGGCTTTTTGGTAGGGAGTTCTTTAAGGATTGAGGATGTGCACTACTTGCTAACAAAAGATCATTCCTGTCAGTCTCTTTCTTATACAGATCTATCCTGATTCTATCCTTATCTTTAAAAACCAAAGTGTCTAGAAAGGCCACACTTTCCTCACTGTGAACCAGGATAAACTTGATATTTCTTGTAGAGAGATTTAATGTGTCCACAAACTGCAATAGGCTTCCAATGTCGCCCAGCCATATGCCAAATACATCATCAATATAGCGCCACCATGTGGCGCCATATTGTTTAAACAGTTTATTACTATAAACAAGTTTTTCTTCATATATACTCATATAGATGTTGGCATATGTAGGGGCGACATTGGAGCCCATTGCTGTACCTTGCTTTTGAATATAAAATTGATCTTGAAATAAAAAGTAATTGTAACGAAGTATAATGTGCAATAATTCCAATACAAACTGTTTCTCTTCCCCAGTAAACAGATTTGAATCTGTCATCATTTTGTCCACTGCCCCCACACCCCCATCATGACTGATGGAAGTGTATAGGCTGGAGAAACAGAGATATCCTCCAATTTATTTAGGAAATCCCCAGTATCTCTGATGAATGATTGGGACTCCACTACAAACCTCCTTAAGATACGATCAAGATAAACAGAGACACCCGAGAACACACTGTCCACACCTGCCACAATTGGACGACCTGGTGGTCTCATCAAATTTTTATGGATTTTTGGCAGTGTATATAGGACAGGTGTTCTCGGGTGCCTGTTCATCAAAAACTCTTTTTCTTCATGTCCAATAATGCCTTTTTGAATAGCAACATCAATACACCTGTTTAATTCCTTCTGAATGATAAAAACAGGATTATATGCAATCGGCAAGTAAATATCTTTATCAGACAACTGGTGTAATATTTCTGATACATAATCCCCTTTATTCTGTAACACAGTGACTCCGCCCTTATCGGCAGATTTAATTATTAATAGTTTGTTATTTTTAATATTCAACAAACTATCTCTCTCCTTTCTAGAAAAATTGGATACCCTATGTTTAAATTTAAATCCCCTGGTGCTGTGTTTCTTCTTCAATTTATTAATATCACAATACACTTGGGAAATAAATGTATCTATGCTCTTATGGTAATATTGAGGATTAAATCTTTTTTTGTTTTTAAGTTGTAATCTCTTTAAACTCAATTGATCCCTTGAACTTGATCTATATATATTCACATTCTCAGATGTTATTACATTCCCCTCATTACTCTTTAATGCAAAAAACGATTTCAATTTGATCTTTCTAAACAATTTATATAAATCCTGATCAAGTTCAAAAAAGTCACATTTATTTTGTGGGCAGAATGACAATCCCTTGTCCAGGACACAAAGTTCCTCATTTTTTAAGATTTGATCCGAAATATTAATTACCAGTCTGTCCTTTTGCTCTTTCCTCGGTTGTTCTGTCAGTACCTCACCAATATTACCTATTTCTTGCGCCGTGCTCGACTGCTGCCTTGACGGGTACTGCGTGTCTGTTTCCCCGTTCCTGTGGCGGTGCTTTTTCCCTCCGCGGCGGAATCGTTTGCCGCCGTTTCGTCTGAGTCCCCCGTCGATTCACTCGAGGTATTCTGCGACATACCCTCTCCTCTCGGTTTCCGCTGCCGCCGCCATCTTGGACCGGAAGTCCCACCTCCTGACCTGTTCTGCGGGTCATACTTCCAGCGGTAGACTCGATCTGTCGAGTAGTCTTCCTCATCACGGAGGAACTTAGATCTTTTCCTTTCTTCTAGCGTTTTTCGTAATTCCGCTATCTGGGAATTAACCCCTGCAAGAAATTTGTCCATCTCATCAATGGTAAGTGCTGCCTTTAACTCTGCCTCTAGACGACCAATATCTGATTGTTGTAATTCTAGCACTTTTTGTAAAAACTCCACAGTGAGCACCATAAGGTCATACCCTTCCTCAGGACAGGGCCAAATCAAAGGCCAAACAGTCTAATTTTCGTGCCTTTCGAAATTTCAATGCAGGTGCAGCATCAACTTCCTCTGCTTCAAAACAAGAGGGAACTTTTGCTCAATCCAAGCAGGCCTGGAAACCTAACCAGTCCTGGAACAAGGGCAAGCAGGCCAGAAAGCCTGCTGCTGCCTCTATGACAGCATGAAGGAGCGGCCCCCTATCCGACAACGGATCTAGTAGGGGGCAGACTCTCTCCGCCCAGGCGTGGGCAAGAGATGTTCAGGATCCCTGGGTGTTGGAGATCATATCTCAGGGATATCTTCTGGACTTCAAAGCTTCTCCTCCACAAGGGAGATTTCACCTTTCAAGATTATCTGCAAACCAGATAAAGAAAGAGGCATTCCTAAGCTGCGTACAAGATCTCCTTGTAATGGGAGTGATCCATCCAGTTCCTCGGACGGAACAAGGACAGGGGTTTTATTCAAATCTGTTTGTGGTTCCCAAAAAAGAGGGAACCTTCAGACCAATTTTGGATTTAAAGATCCTAAACAAATTCCTCAGAGTTCTGTCATTCAAGATGGAAACTATTCGAACCATTTTACCCATGATCCAAGAGGGTCAGTACATGACCACAGTGGACTTAAAGGATGCCTACCTTCACATTCCGATTCACAAGAATCATCATCAGTTCCTGAGGTTTGCCTTTGTAGACAGGCATTACCAATTTGTAGCTCTTCCATTCGGGTTGGCTACAGCCCCAAGAATTTTTACAAAGGTTCTGGGCTCACTTCTGGCGGTCCTAAGACCGCGAGGCATAGCGGTGGCTCCTTACCTGGACGATATCCTGATACAGGCGTCAAGCTTTCAAATTGCCAAATCTAATACAGAGATAGTTCTGGCATTCCTGAGGTCGCATGGGTGGAAAGTGAACGAAGAAAAGAGTTCTCTATCTCCTCTCACGAGGGTTTCCTTCCTAGGGACTCTAATAGATTCTGTAGAAATGAAAATTTACCTGACGGAGTCCAGGTTATCAAAACTTCTAAATGCTTGCCGTGTTCTTCACTCCATTCCGCGCCCCACGGTGGCTCAGTGCATGGAAGTAATCGGCTTAATGGTAGAGGCGATGGACATAGTGCCATTCACGCGCCTGCATCTCAGACCGCTGCAATTATGCATGCTCAGTCAGTGGAATGGGGATTACACAGATTTGTCCCCTCTACTAAATCTGGATCAGGAAACCATAGATTCTCTTCTCTGGTGGTTATCTCGGGCCCATCTGTCCAAGGGTATGACCTTTCGCAGACCAGATTGGACAATTGTAACAACAGATGCCAGCCTTCTAGGTTGGGGTGCAGTCTGGAACTCCCTGAAGGCTCAGGGTTCATGGACTCAGGAGGAGAAACTCCTCTCAATACATATTCTGGAGTTAAGAGCAATATTCAATGCTCTTCTGGCTTGGCCTCAGCTAGCAACATTGAGGTTCATCAGATTTCAGTCGGACAACATCACGACTGTGGCTTACATCAACCATCAAGGGGGAACCAGGAGTTCCCTAGCGATGTCAGAAGTCTCCAAGATAATTCGCTGGGCAGAGACTCACTCTTGCCACCTGTCAGCGATCCATATCCCAGGTGTAGAGAACTGGGAGGCGGATTTTCTAAGTCGTCAGACTTTTCATCCGGGGGAATGGGAACTCCATCCTGAGGTGTTTGCTCAATTGGTTCTCCGTTGGGGCAAACCAGAATTGGATCTCATGGCGTCTCACCAGAACGCCAAGCTTCCTTGTTACGGATCCAGGTCCAGGGACCCAGAAGCGGCACTGATAGATGCTCTAGCAGTGCCTTGGTTCTTCAACCTGGCTTATGTGTTTCCACCGTTTCCTCTGCTCCCTCGTCTGATTGCCAAAATCAAACAGGAAAGAGCATCGGTGATATTGATAGCGCCTGCGTGGCCACGCAAGACCTGGTATGCAGACCTAGTGGACATGTCATCCTTTCCACCATGGACTCTGCCTCTGAGACAAGACCTTCTAATACAAGGTCCTTTCAATCATCCGAATCTACTTTCTCTGAGACTGACTGCATGGAGATTGAACGCTTGATCCTATCAAAGCGTGGCTTCTCCGAGTCAGTAATTGATACCTTAATACAGGCACGAAAGCCTGTCACCAGGAAAATTTACCACAAGATATGGCGTAAATATCTTCATTGGTGTGAATCCAAGAAGTACTCATGGAGTAGGGTTAGGATTCCTAGGATATTGTCCTTCCTCCAAGAGGGTTTGGACAAAGGATTATCAGCTAGTTCTTTAAAGGGACAGATTTCTGCTCTGTCTATTCTTTTACACAAGCGTCTGGCAGAAGTTCCAGACGTTCAGGCATTTTGTCAGGCTTTAGTTAGAATTAAGCCTGTGTTTAAACCTGTTGCTCCTCCATGGAGCTTAAACTTGGTTCTTAAATGTCTTCAAGGGGTTCTGTTTGAACCCCTTCATTCTATTGATATCAAACTTCTTTCATGGAAAGTTCTTTTTCTGATGGCTATTTCCTCGGCTCGAAGAGTCTCAGAGTTATCTGCCTTACATTGTGATTCTCCTTATCTGATCTTTCATTCAGATAAAGTTGTTCTGCGTACAAAACCTGGGTTTTTACCTAAGGTGGTTTCTAACAAGAATATCAATCAAGAGATTGTTGTTCCATCATTATGTCCTAATCCTTCTTCAAAGAAGGAACGTCTTTTGCATAATCTAGACGTAGTCCGTGCCTTAAAGTTTTACTTACAGGCTACTAAAGATTTTCGCCAAACATCTAACCTGTTTGTTGTTTACTCTGGACAGAGGAGAGGTCAGAAGGCCTCGGCAACCTCTTTCTTTTTGGCTTCGGAGTATAATCCGTTTAGCCTATGAGACTGCTGGACAGCAGCCTCCTGAAAGGATTACAGCTCATTCTACTAGAGCTGTGGCTTCCACCTGGGCCTTTAAAAATGAGGCCTCTGTTGAACAGATTTGCAAGGCTGCAACTTGGTCTTCCCTTCATACTTTTTCCAAATTTTACAAATTTGATACTTTTGCTTCTTCGGAGGCTGTTTTTGGGAGAAAGGTGCTACAGGCAGTGGTTCCTTCCGTTTAAGTTCCTGCCTTGTCCCTCCCATCATCCGTGTACTTTAGCTTTGGTATTGGTATCCCACAAGTAATGGATGATCCGTGGACTGGATACACTTAACAAGAGAAAACATAATTTATGCTTACCTGATAAATGTATTTCTCTTGTAGTGTATCCAGTCCACGGCCCGCCGTGTCCTTTTCAGGCAGGTCTAAATTTTAATTAAACTACAGTCACCACTGCACCCTATGGTTTCTCCTTTCTCGGCTTGTTTCGGTCGAATGACTGGATATGGCAGTGAGGGGAGGAGCTATATAGCAGCTCTGCTGTGGGTGATCCTCTTGCAACTTCCTGTTGGGAAGGAGAATATCCCACAAGTAATGGATGATCCGTGGACTGGATACACTACAAGAGAAATAAATTTATCAGGTAAGCATAAATTATGTTTTTCCATTGTTCTCACTATGTATTGGGCTTTGGTTTACAAACCTCTATAAGATAAGGAATCATGTGTGTGTCTGATATTATCTGCAAGCTCAACCCATTTCAATATGCTGTGGTTTAAAAGCACAAAATCGGCTTACTTCATATTCACAGATAAACCTGAAAATGTAGTTTCTCATACATTTTACACTGTGCAGCTGGTTTAATAAGTCATTTGAAATACATAAGGGGAAAACAATTTTACAGTGTACTGTCACTTTAAGTTAAAACATGGCAACACCCATTACTAGAAACTCAGTGACATTTAAAAAAAAAAAAGTTTTGAGAGTTAAATTACAGGAAAAGGGAACAAAATAAATAATGAAAGGTATATTGCAAAGTTGTTTTGTTTTTTTAACTTCTCATAAACATTTTATATTACAATCTCATACTGTTTAATATCCCTTTCCATCTTAATGGGAGGAGAGCCCACGGCTTCATTCATTACTTGTGGGAAATAAGATCCTGGCCACCAGGAGCCGGCAAAGACACCCCAGCCAAAGGCTTAAATACCTCCCCCACTCCCCTCATCCCCCAGTCATTCTTTGCCTTTTGTCCCAGGAGGTTGGCAGAGAAGTGTCGGAAGATTGGAGTAGTCTCTTATGGAGGGTAGTACTCTTCGAAATGGGACTGGAGTTTTAAATAGTCCTGTCAGCCTCTCAGTGAGAGCATGGGTGAAAGTTAGAGTCTGGAGATGCAGGGAGAGTCTTTCTGCAAAACTATCCCGACTCATGATTAACAGCTCCTTAAGCAATCAGCATTGACCAGTTTCGCTGCCCGCTTTATACACTCAAGTCCATGTCAGGAGCGATGCTACTAACCTGTCACACTTTAAGGGCTGTGTTCCTGTTCCACGGCATAGATTCTGGTAAGATTGTTTCATTTATACACATATTATAACGCAAGAAGACAGGGTCACATTGTGCCTCCTTTAATCTGTATAGATTGAGGGTTAATATCCCTGAAGAGGGGTATTATGAACATGGGGGGATTTATACATAATATCTTTATTGTGTTTGATGCTGCGTCATGTGTGAGATGAGGCTCTTGCAATGTGTGAACAGTCAGGTGAAAAGCGAAGCGGCCTCTTTTGGCGCGTTTTCTCTATAGTGCAGGGGTGGTCCTGCATGGCACTCCATGTGACCGGGTGTGGCCTCTTCAACTAACTCCTGATCGGCAATTGCGGGAGACATAACTGTTTCCCTGTGTCCAGGTCATAGGAGGTGCTGAGTGCCCCGGCCATTGAAGTATAAAGGTGCCATTTATTTTATCTAGTCCGTATTAAAACGCAAGCTATGGAGGACTCTGATATGTTAGAAGATACCCCCGCTTTAATTAAAGGTAATACCTGTGTTTATTGTGAGGAGGCCCAAGTTGATCCGCCTGCTCAACTGTGTTCCACATGCTTTGATAAAATTGCAATATCTAAAAACAATAAGATATTTACTACTACTGAGCCGTCCACTTCTGAGGGTTCTCTGTCCCACGAAGTGCGTTCCCTACATTCATCTCCGATTACACATGTAGCCCCCCAAGGCCCTACTGATCCTCCCTCGGGAGGGGCCTCATGGCCGCCAGATTTCGCTGCCTAGTTGCAAGAAGCGGTTTCTGCGGCCTTCCATGCCCTACCACGCCCTGCGAAGCGCAAACAAAGGGAAAGACACGGCTTTCCGTCCCAGGGGGTCATCTACTCCGTTGGACGTCTCTGAGAGATTATCCGATGATGACGCCTCTGAATCGTCGGAGGGCACTCTCTATGGGACGGAATCTGCGTCTTCTAAACCTCTGGCTATGGAGGAGCCTGATTTTAAATTTAAGATAGAGTATTTGCGCTTTTTACTGAAAGAAGTGCTTGCTATGTTGGAGGTCCCGGAACCGAAACTTCCAGAAGAACCTTCGATCCCTAAACTAGATGGTGTTTACGAGGACAGGGTGGAGCCTCAGACCTTCCCAGTTTTCGTGAAGATGGCTACTATTAATAAGAATGAGTGGGAGAAACTTGGCTTGTCCTTTTCTCCCTCTACATCTTTTAAAAAGCTGTTCCCCGTTCCGGCCTCTCAGCTTGAGCTATGGGGGGCCATTCCTAAGGTGGATGGAGCTATATCCATGCTCGCTAAGTGGACGGCTATTCCCCTCGAGGATAGTTAGTCATTCAAAGAGACCATGGAAAAACAAAATTAGAATGCATGTTGAGAAAGATGTTCCAACTCACGGGGTTTGTTTTCCAACCGGCAGCGGCTATCGCTGCGGTGGCTGGAGCGGCTACCTACTGGTGTGACGCATTGTCAGCTATGGTCGAGGTGGAGACTCCTCTCAAGGAGATACAGGAAAAGACCTTCAGGGTCGCAAATTCTTTTATCTGATGCTAATATGGAGGTTATTCGCCTGAATGCTAAGACATCAGATTTCTCCGTTCTAGCCCGTAGGGCTCTATGGTTAAAGTTGTGGTCTGCTGACTTGACTTCCAAGTCTAGATTACTATCCCTTCCGTTTCACGGGAAAGTTCTTTTTGGTCCAAGACTGGACTCTATCATATCCACGGTCACGGGAGGCAAGGGTGCTTTCCTTCCGCAGGATATGAAGAATAAGCCTAAGGGCTCTACTTTTCGTCCCTTTCGTTCTGACAAGTCTCAACACCAGCAGGCTGCTGTGAAGACAGAGCAGTCCAAGGGATCTTGGAAGCCAGCTCAATCTTGGATCAAGTCCAAACAGAGCAAGAAGCCTGCCGAGACAAAGTCGGCATGAAGGGGCGGCCCCTGATCCATCTCTGGATCGCGTATGGGGCAGACTTTCTCTGTTCGCAGAGGCTTGCATGAGAGACGTACAGGATCCTTGGGTTCTGGAGGTTATCACCCAGGGTTACAGGATAGGGTTCAAGACTCATTCGCCCAGGGGCAGATTCCTCCTGTTAAACGATAATAGATTCCATATCCATGAAGATATTCTTAACAGATCAGAGCCGTTCCAAGATTGCGTCCAGCTGTCTTGCCCTTCAGACCCCCTCAAGGCCATCTGTGGCCAGGTGTATGTAGGTGATCGGACTCATGGTTTCCAGCACAGATGTCATTCCTTTCACCAGGTCTTTCACCAGGTTCCATCTCAGGCCTCTGCAGTTATGCACATTGAGACAATGGGACAGCGATCACTCAGATCTATCCCAACAGATATCTCTGGACAATTGAGCAAGGGAATCCCTCTCTTGGTGGGTCCATCTGGGATAGCTGTCCCAGGGGACATCCTTCTTTAGACCCCTGGGAGATTGTGACCACGGATGCAAGTCTATCAGGATAGGGAGCCGTTTGTGGTACCAGAAGGGCACAGGGCAGGTGGACTTAAGAGGAGTCAACCCTACCGATAAATATCCTTGAACTATGAGCAATATTCAATGCTTTGAGGGCTTGGCCCCTCTTGGGGTCATCCCGTTTCATCAGTTTCCAGTCGGACAACATTACCTCAGTGGCGTACGTAAACCATCAGGGGGGAACGAGAAGCTCCCTGACCATGAGGGTGGTGTCTCGGATTCTGGAATGGGCAGAGACTCACAGCTGTTCGCTCTCAGCGATCCACATCCAGGGTGTGGACAACTGGGAAGCGGATTTCCTCAGCAGAAAATAGTTTCAACCATGGGAATGGTCGCTCCATCCTGAGGTGTTTGCGGAGATCTGCATCAGATGGGGGACGCCGGAAATAGATCTCATGACGTCCAGACTCAACTTCAAGCTACCCAGAATCGGGTCGCGGTCCAGGAAACCCCAGGCAGAGCTGATACCTTGGCGGTACCTTGGGAGTTCAACCTAATTTATATTTTTCCCCCGTTGTGACTTCTACCTTGAGTGGTGGCCTGCATCAAACAGGAGCAAGCTTCGACCATTCTGATTGCTCCGTTGTGACCACGGAGGACGTGGTTTGCGGATCTGGTGGGAATGTCGTTGTCTCCTCCATGGAGGTTACCCTGTCAGAGATCTGCTGGTTCAATGTCCCTTTCTCCACCAAAATCTCGATTCTCTTAGGCTGACTGTATGGAGTTTGAACACATAGTCTTGGCCAAGAGAGGGTTCTCGGAGAGAGAGTGATTGATACTCTCATTCAGGCTAGGAAGCCAGTCACTCGTCGCATCTATCATAAGGTGTGGAGGACCTATGTATCCTTGTGTGAGGAACATGGATATCCCTGGCACAAGATTAGGGTATCCAGGATTCTGGCTTTTCTTCAGGATGTTCTGGATAAGGGCCTTGCTGCTAGTTCCTTAAAGGGACAGATTTCGGCCTTATCGGTTCTGTTACACAAGAAGCTAGCAGAGCTTCCTGATATTCAGTCCTTTGTTCAGGCTCTGTCCAGAATCAGGACATCATTTAGACCACCTGCTTCCCCTTGGAGCTTGAACTTGGTTCTTAAGGTTTTGTAGAGGGCTCCGTTTGAGCCTATGCATTTGCTTGACATTAAAGGGACAGTCTACACCAGAATTGTTATTGTTTTAAAAGATAGATCACCCCTTGTTTTGCATAACCAACACAGTTATATTTATATATTTTTTACCTCTGTGATTATCTTGTATCTAAGCCTCTGCAGACTGCCCCTTTATTTGTTCTTTTGACAGACTTGCAGTTTAGCCAATCAGTGATGGCTCCCAGGTAACTTCACGTGCACAAGCACAGTGTTATCTATATGAAAAACATGAACTAACACCCTCTAGTGGTGAAAAACCTGTTAAAATGCATTCTTAAGAGGCGGCTTTCAAGGTCTAAGAAATTAGCATATGAACCTCCTAAGTTAAGCTTTCAACTAAGAATACCAAGAGAACAAAGAAAAATTGGTGATAAAAGTAAATTGGAAAATTGTTTAAAATCACATGCCCTATCTGAATCATGAAAGTTTTTTTTTGGACTAGTCTGTCCCTTTAAGATTCTCTCCTGGAAGGTTCTGTTTCTTCTGGCTATTGCATCGGCTCACAGAGTCTGAGTTAGCGGCCTTGCAATATGAGCCCCCTTACCTGTTTTTTCACGCTGATAAGGATGTGTTTCTTCCCAAGGTGGTTTTAGATCGTAACATCAATCAGGAGATAGTAGTTCCTTCTTTGTGTCCTAACCCTTCGTCACCTAAGGAAAGGTTACATAATAATTTTGATGTGGTTCAAGCCTTGAAGTTTTACCTTTAGGCCACAAAGGATTTCAGACAGACTTTGTCTTTTTGTTTGTGGTATATTCAGGGAAGCGTAGGGGGCAGAGGGCCTCTTCCACTTCTCTGTCCTTTTGGTTGAGGAGTATGATCCATTTGGCCTATGAGACAGCGGGACATAAGCCTCCTCAGAGGATTACCGCTCACTTAACTAGGGCTTTGACCTCTTCTTGGGCCTTTAAGAATGAGACCTCTGTGGAGCAGATTTGTAAGGCGGCTACTTGGCCTTCCTTACATACTTTTGCAAAATTTTACAAATTCTATGTTTTTGCTTCGGCGGAAGCTGTTTTTGGGAGAAAGGTTCTGCAGGCTGTGGTGCCCTCAGTATAGGGTTCTTTTGCCCTCAGTATAGGGTTATTTTACCCTCCCGTTGTTTTCATTCAGTGTCCTCTATAATTTGGGTATTTGTTCCCACAAGTAATGAATGAAGCAGTGGACCTCTCCTCCCATTAAGATGAGAACATAAATTATGTTTACCTGATAATTTCATTTCCATCTGTAGGAGGAGAGTCCACTTCTCCTGCCCGTTTGCTCCTGTGGGCGGACCTAAATTTAATATTCTTCTGGCACCATTTATACCCTGATATTTCTCCTACTGTTTCTTGTTCCCTTGGCAGAATGACTGGGGGATGAGGGAGTGGGGAAGGTATTTAAGCCTTTGGCTGAGGTGTCTTTGCCTCCTCCTGGTGGCCAGGTTCTTATTTCCCACAAGTAATGAATAAAGCAGTGGACTCTCCTCCCACAGATTGAAATTAAATTATCAGGTAAGCATAATGTATGTTTTTACAGGGACAGTAAACACTGAGATTGTAATATAAAATGTTTTATGTCTAGTAAAACCACTTTGCAGTATCCTTGTATTTGTCTGAAATCACAATCCTAACCCTGACACACATTTGTCCTAATTGGCTTTAGCAGAGATCTGAGAATGAACTGCAAAATTATATGGTATTTTTGCCAACATGACTGACTAGCCTTGTCTGTTTCAGTACAGAGTTTGGATTGGACTGTGCATTAATAAAGGGACAGTTTACCATAAAAATATTGTTCCCAATGATCCATTTTACCTGCTGGATTGTATTAAACTGTTTACAAGTAGCTCCTTTACCATTATTTTGGCATTTAAAATAGCTGATTTAGTCTGTGGTATCCCCACCTACACTGAGAGTTTCTATACTTAAGTCCAGGCTATTGACAGGCAATGTAAACACAGCCAGCAGACAAAATTACACTCCTGGTGAGGTGTAGAAAAGATAACTAGTAAAATCATTTTCAATTCTCTTCCTAGTACAGTATTGGGCTTTGGTTTGCAAACAGATACAAGATAAGGAATAATGTGTGAACACAAAGTGATAACATGATATAATTTTATCTGCAAGCTCAGCCCATTGTAATAGGCTGTGGTTTTAAAGCACAAAACTAGCCATTTCATATACACAAACTCTGCAGCATTGAATATACATTGAGGGAAAAACTATTTTACAGTATACTGTCCCTTTAAGCAATTGGTTATATAAACTAATGGGGAATATGGCAGAGGGCAGCGGCATTTAGGTTGTTGCTTTTTTTTTTTTTTTTTTGCAAATCCAGATTGTTGTGTTGTAGTTTCATACGAATAAATCCACAGTCATAATCAGCATTAGTTATAGAACTCGCCGAATGCACCTTTAGTCTAGATTGACCAATCCAAATAATGCAAGCAGAATTTGGCTATTTAAAAAAGAATTGTAGCAAACAAGATGATAATGAATTCCAAACATTTTCAATCTCACCCACTTTTATTAATCGGTGTTCTCTCCAGGACTTTTTTAAGCGGGTGCATCACCTGGCTAACATCTTTCCATTTTTATTGCACAAATTATCATTTAAATAAATTTTATTTTATATTATCTCATTATTTTGTGCTTTTTTTTTCTAGCAGAAAATGAAAAATTGTTAGAAAATACTACCTTGCCCACACCCGGCGGCTAGCAACATTTTCTGTGGAGAATACTGTTCATTTAGTGCTGGATTGTAGAAAAATCTTGTAATTTACAAGGTCATTCCCTTTTAATTTGTGGAATAGCTGGAGGAATAGCGTTTTCTACCAATCATAAATGTAAACTATACAATTTAATCTAAGGTATTTCCAATAGTGACATTTTCTCACTCAAACCATTACCCTGGTTAGGAGCTCACTTTTGATTTATGTGAAATAATATCCCAGGTCTCAGTCTAATCACACACTTGTGTCTTTAGGACCTATTCTTAGGGAATAATCCTTTGTACGACCTATTTGGTATAACCTCTGTTTTTAAACTTTTCCATTTTTTATTACTTCACTAATAAAGGTTATGTTTTATTTTAACTCCTTTGTGCCACGCAATAATTTGGGGTAATTTACCTAAACCGTTCCTTTTGTCCAGCCAATTTATGATTGTGAGAATAGTTGGTGGAGTGCTTAATTTTTTCAGTGTCGATGCTGATTATTGTCAATAAATTGTTTATTGTATGCATAGGTTTTCCTTTCAGAGTAATTAGTGTTTTGAGTACTGTACTGTATTTTGCTAAAAGCTTGACATTTTTTAATTTGCAAGAAAAAAGTGAGCTCTGTAGGGAAAAAATGTTTACAGAATTACGCTGGTATTTAAGAAATAATTTCATATACGCCAATGTTCTGCTTATTTTAGAAAAAACAACTTTTACGCTTTGTATGAAAGTATAAATTTCTATGTGTCTTTTGCACATCTAGTTTACTAAAATTGCAATGTATGCTTTGCATATTTAATATGATTTATTCCTGTGTAATTTAAATACAAATTTTCAGTGAACAATTTTGTTACTAGTTTTGATGCACCTTAACAGTACTTTTTTTTTCTTTCATGTAATTGGCAAGAGTCCATGAGCTAGTGACGTATGGGATATACATTCCTACCAGGAGGGGCAAAGTTTCCCAAACCTCAAAATGCCTATAAATACACCCCCCACCACACCCACAATTCAGTTTTACAAACTTTGCCTCCTATGGAGGTGGTGAAGTAAGTTTGTGCTAGATTTCTACGTTGATATGCGCTTCGCAGCATGCTGAAGCCCGGTTTACTCTCAGAGTGCAGTGAATGACAGAGGGATGTGAAGGGAGATTGCCTATTGAATGCAATGGTCATCCTATCGGGGATCTATTTCATAGGTTCTCTGTTTTCGGTCGTAGAGATTCATCTCCTACCTCCCTTTTCAGATTGACGATATACTCTTTTATACCATTACCTCTGCTGATTCTCGTTTCAGTACTGGTTTGGCTATCTGCTATATGTAGATGAGTGTCCTAGGGTAAGTATGTATTATTTTATTTATGACCCTCTCAGCTATGGTTTGGCACTTTATATGTAAAGTTCTAAATATATGTTTTATACTTATATTTGCCATGATTCAGGTTAATCAGCATATTTCCTTCTTACAGACTGTCAGTTTCATTTTGGGAAATGCATATGAATAAATTTTTCTCTTGTAAGGTGTATCCAGTCCACGGATCATCCATTACTTGTGGGATATTCTCATTCCCAACAGGAAGTTGCAAGAGGACACCCACAGCAGAGCTGTCTATATAGCTCCTCCCCTAACGGCCATACCCAGTTATTCTCTTGCAACTCTCAACAAGCATGGAGGTAGTAAGAGAGAAAGTGGTGAAATGTAGCTGCTGTTTTGCTTCAATCAAAAGTTTATTATTTCTCCAACATAGGTGTGTCCGGTCCACGGCGTCATCCTTACTTGTGGGATATTCTCTTCCCCAACAGGAAATGGCAAAGAGCCCAGCAAAGCTGGTCACATGATCCCTCCTAGGCTCCGCCTACCCCAGTCATTCTCTTTGCCGTTGTACAGGCAACATCTCCACGGAGATGGCTTAGAGTTTTTTAGTGTTTAACTGTAGTTTTTATTATTCAATCAAGAGTTTGTTATTTTGAAATAGTGCTGGTATGTACTATTTACTCAGAAACAGAAAAGAGATGAAGATTTCTGTTTGTATGAGGAAAATGATTTTAGCAACCGTAACTAAAATCCATGGCTGTTCCACACAGGACTGTTGAGAGCAATTAACTTCAGTTGGGGGAACAGTGTGCAGTCTCTTACTGCTTGAGGTATGACACATTCTAACAAGACGATGTAATGCTGGAAGCTGTCATTTTCCCTATGGGATCCGGTAAGCCATGTTTATTACGATCGTAAATAAGGGCTTCACAAGGGCTTATTAAGACTGTAGACTTTTTCTGGGCTAAATCGATTCATTATTAACACATATTTAGCCTTGAGGAATCATTTTATCTGGGTATTTTGATATAATAATATCGGCAGGCACTGTATTAGACACCTTATTCCTTAGGGGCTTTCCCCAAAGCATAAGCAGAGCCTCATTTTCGCGCCGGTGTGGCGCACTTGTTTTTGAGAGGCATGGCATGCAGTCGCATGTGAGAGGAGCTCTGATACTTAGAAAAGACTTTCTGAAGGCGTCATTTGGTATCGTATTCCCCTTTGGGCTTGGTTGGGTCTCAGCAAAGCAGATACCAGGGACTGTAAAGGGGTTAAAGTTTAAAAACGGCTCCGGTTCCGTTATTTTAAGGGTTAAAGCTTCCAAATTTGGTGTGCAATACTTTTAAGGCTTTAAGACACTGTGGTGAAAATTTGGTGAATTTTGAACAATTCCTTCATGTTTTTTCGCAATTGCAGTAATAAAGTGTGTTCAGTTTAAATTTAAAGTGACAGTAACGGTTTTATTTTAAAACGTTTTTTGTACTTTGTTATCAAGTTTATGCCTGTTTAACATGTCTGAACTACCAGATAGACTGTGTTCTGAATGTGGGGAAGCCAGAATTCCTATTCATTTAAATAAATGTGATTTATGTGATAATGACAATGATGCCCAAGATGATTCCTCAAGTGAGGGGAGTAAGCATGGTACTGCATCATTCCCTCCTTCGTCTACACGAGTCTTGCCCACTCAGGAGGCCCCTAGTACATCTAGCGCGCCAATACTCCTTACTATGCAACAATTAACGGCTGTAATGGATAATTCTGTCAAAAACATTTTAGCCAAAATGAACACTTGTCAGCGTAAGCGCGGCTGCTCTGTTTTAGATACTGAAGAGCATGACGACGCTGATATTAATATCTCTGAAGGGCCCCTAACCCAGTCTGATGGGGCCAGGGAGGTTTTGTCTGAGGGAGAAATTACTGATTCAGGGAACATTTCTCAACAGGCTGAACCTGATGTGATTGCATTTAAATTTAAGTTGGAACATCTCCGCATTCTGCTTAAGGAGGTATTATCCACTCTGGATGATTGTGACAAGTTGGTCATCCCAGAGAAACTATGTAAAATGGACAAGTTCCTAGAGGTGCCGGGGCTCCCAGAAGCTTTTCCTATACCCAAGCGGGTGGCGGACATTGTTAATAAAGAATGGGAAAGGCCCGGTATTCCTTTCGTCCCTCCCCCCCATATTTAAAAAATTGTTTCCTATGGTCAACCCCAGAAAGGACTTATGGCAGACAGTCCCCAAGGTCGAGGGAGCGGTTTCCACTTTAAACAAACGCACCACTATACCCATAGAGGATAGTTGTGCTTTCAAAGATCCTATGGATAAAAAATTAGAAGGTTTGCTTAAAAAGATGTTTGTTCAGCAGGGTTACCTTCTACAACCAATTTCATGCATTGTCCCTGTCGCTACAGCCGCATGTTTCTGGTTCGATGAGCTGATAAAGGCGGTCGATAGTGATTCTCCTCCTTATGAGGAGATTATGGACAGAATCAATGCTCTCAAATTGGCTAATTCTTTCACCCTAGACGCCACTTTGCAATTGGCTAGGTTAGCGGCTAAGAATTCTGGGTTTGCTATTGTGGCGCGCAGAGCGCTTTGGTTGAAATCTTGGTCGGCTGATGCGTCTTCCAAGAACAAGCTACTTAACATTCCTTTCAAGGGGAAAACGCTGTTTGGCCCTGACTTGAAAGAGATTATCTCTGATATCACTGGGGGTAAGGGCCACGCCCTTCCTCAGGATCGGCCTTTCAAGGCAAAAAATAAACCTAATTTTCGTCCCTTTCGTAGAAACGGACCAGCCCAAGGTGCTACGTCCTCTAAGCAAGAGGGTAATACTTCTCAAGCCAAGCCAGCTTGGAGACCAATGCAAGGCTGGAACAAGGGAAAGCAGGCCAAGAAACCTGCCACTGCTACCAAGACTGCATGAAATGTTGGCCCCCGATCCGGAACCGGATCTGGTGGGGGGCAGACTCTCTCTCTTCGCTCAGGCTTGGGCAAGAGATGTTCTGGATCCTTGGGCGCTAGAAATAGTCTCCCAAGGTTATCTTCTGGAATTCAAGGGACTTCCCCCAAGGGGGAGGTTCCACAGGTCTCAGTTGTCTTCAGACCACATAAAAAGACAGGCATTCTTACATTGTGTAGAAGACCTGTTAAAAATGGGAGTGATTCATCCTGTTCCATTAAGAGAACAAGGGATGGGGTTCTACTCCAATCTGTTCATAGTTCCCAAAAAGAGGGAACGTTCAGACCAATCTTAGATCTCAAGATCTTAAACAAGTTTCTCAAGGTTCCATCGTTCAAGATGGAAACCATTCGAACTATTCTTCCTTCCTTCCAGGAAGGTCAATTCATGACCACGGTGGATTTAAAGGATGCGTATCTACATATTCCTATCCACAAGGAACATCATCGGTTCCTAAGGTTCGCATTCCTGGACAAACATTACCAGTTCGTGGCGCTTCCTTTCGGATTAGCCACTGCTCCAAGGATTTTCACAAAGGTACTAGGGTCCCTTCTAGCTGTGCTAAGACCAAGGGGCATTGCTGTAGTACCTTACTTGGACGACATTCTGATTCAAGCGTCGTCCCTTCCTCAAGCAAAGGCTCACACGGACATCGTCCTGGCCTTTCTCAGATCTCTCGGATGGAAAGTGAACGTGGAAAAGAGTTCTCTATCCCCGTCAACAAGGGTTCCCTTCTTGGGAACAATTATAGACTCCTTAGAAATGAGGATTTTTCTAACAGAGGCCAGAAAAACAAAACTTCTAGACTCTTGTCGGATACTTCATTCCGTTCCTCTTCCTTCCATAGCTCAGTGCATGGAAGTGATCGGGTTGATGGTAGCGGCAATGGACATAGTTCCTTTTGCGCGCATTCATCTAAGACCATTACAACTGTGCATGCTCAGTCAGTGGAATGGGGACTATACAGACTTGTCCTCCGAAGATACAAGTAAATCAGAGGACCAGAGACTCACTCCGTTGGTGGCTGTCCCTGGACAACCTGTCACAAGGGATGACATTCCGCAGACCAGAGTGGGTCATTGTCACGACCGACGCCAGTCTGATGGGCTGGGGCGCGGTCTGGGGATCCCTGAAAGCTCAGGGTCTTTGGTCTCGGGAAGAATCTCTTCTACCGATAAATATTCTGGAACTGAGAGCGATATTCAATGCTCTCAAGGCTTGGCCTCAGCTAGCGAGGGCCAAGTTCATACGGTTTCAATCAGACAACATGACAACTGTTGCGTACATCAACCATCAGGGGGGAACAAGGAGTTCCCTAGCGATGGAAGAAGTGACCAAAATCATTCTATGGGCGGAGTCTCACTCCTGCCACCTGTCTGCTATCCACATCCCAGGAGTGGAAAATTGGGAAGCGGATTTTCTGAGTCGTCAGACATTGCATCCGGGGGAGTGGGAACTCCATCCGGAAATCTTTGCCCAAGTCACTCGGCTGTGGGGCATTCCAGACATGGATCTGATGGCCTCTCGTCAGAACTTCAAAGTTCCTTGCTACGGGTCCAGATCCAGGGATCCCAAGGCGGCTCTAGTGGATGCACTAGTAGCACCTTGGACCTTCAAACTAGCTTATGTGTTCCCGCCGTTTCCTCTCATCCCCAGGCTGGTAGCCAGGATCAATCAGGAGAGGGCGTCGGTGATCTTGATAGCTCCTGCGTGGCCACGCAGGACTTGGTATGCAGATCTGGTGAATATGTCATCGGCTCCACCTTGGAAGCTACCTTTGAGACGAGACCTTCTTGTTCAGGGTCCGTTCGAACATCCGAATCTGGTTTCACTCCAGCTGACTGCTTGGAGATTGAACGCTTGATTTTATCGAATCGAGGGTTCTCAGATTCTGTTATCGATACTCTTGTTCAGGCCAGAAAGCCTGTAACTAGAAAGATTTACCACACAATTTGGGAAAAAATATATCTGTTGGTGTGAATCTAAAGGATTCCCTTGGGACAAGGTTAAGATTCCTAGGATTCTATCCTTCCTTCAAGAAGGATTGGAAAAAGGATTATCTGCAAGTTCCCTGAAGGGACAGATTTCTGCCTTGTCGGTGTTACTTCACAAAAAACTGGCTGCTGTGCCAGATGTTCAAGCCTTTGTTCAGGCTCTGATTAGAATTAAGCCTGTTTACAAACCTTTGACTCCTCCTTGGAGTCTCAATTTCGTTCTTTCAGTTCTTCAGGGGGTTCCGTTTGAACCCTTGCATTCCGTTGATATTAAATTATTATCTTGGAAAGTTTTGTTTTTAGTTGCAATTTCTTCTGCCAGAAGAGTTTCAGAATTATCTGCTCTGCAGTGTTCTCCTCCTTATCTGGTGTTCCATGCAGATAAGGTGGTTTTACGTACTAAACCTGGTTTTCTTCCAAAAGTTGTTTCTAACAAAAACATTAACCAGGAGATTATCGTACCTTCTCTGTGTCCGAAACCAGTTTCAAAGAAGGAACGTTTGTTGCACAATTTGGATGTTGTTCGCGCTCTAAAATTCTATTTAGATGCTACAAAGGATTTTAGACAAACATCTTCCTTGTTTGTTGTTTATTCCGGTAAAAGGAGAGGTCAAAAAGCAACTTCTACCTCTCTCTCTTTTTGGATTAAAAGCATCATCAGATTGGCTTACGAGACTGCCGGACGGCAGCCTCCCGAAAGAATCACAGCTCATTCCACTAGGGCTGTGGCTTCCACATGGGCCTTCAAGAACGAGGCTTCTGTTGATCAGATATGTAGGGCAGCGACTTGGTCTTCACTGCACACTTTTACCAAATTTTACAAGTTTGATACTTTTGCTTCTTCTGAGGCTATTTTTGGGAGAAAGGTTTTGCAAGCCGTGGTGCCTTCCATTTAGGTGACCTGATTTGCTCCCTCCCTTCATCCGTGTCCTAAAGCTTTGGTATTGGTTCCCACAAGTAAGGATGACGCCGTGGACCGGACACACCTATGTTGGAGAAAACAGAATTTATGTTTACCTGATAAATTACTTTCTCCAACGGTGTGTCCGGTCCACGGCCCGCCCTGGTTTTTTAATCAGGTCTGATAATTTATTTTCTTTAACTACAGTCACCACGGTACCATATGGTTTCTCCTATGCAAATATTCCTCCTTAACGTCGGTCGAATGACTGGGGTAGGCGGAGCCTAGGAGGGATCATGTGACCAGCTTTGCTGGGCTCTTTGCCATTTCCTGTTGGGGAAGAGAATATCCCACAAGTAAGGATGACGCCGTGGACCGGACACACCGTTGGAGAAAGTAATTTATCAGGTAAACATAAATTCTGTTTTTTAAATGGTACCGGAGTTGTACTATTTTGTTCCAGGCAGAAAAATATAAGAATCTGCCTGTGATTTCTATGATCTTAGCAGGTTGTAACTAAGATCCATTGCTGTTCTCACACATGACTGAAGAGAGAGAGATAACTTCAGCGGGGGAATGGCGTGCAGGTTATCCTGCTATGAGGTATGTGCAGTTAAGATTTTTTCTAGAAGATGTGAAATGCTAGAAAATGCTGCTGATACCAAATTTATGTAAGGTAAGCCTCAATATAGTGATTTAATAGTGACTGGTATCATGCTTACTTTCTGAGGTAATACTCTTTTTTTATATTTACAATATAAAACGTTTGCTGGCATGTTTAAACGTTTTTATATATACTTTGGTGATAAAACTTTATTGGGGCCTAGTTTTTTCCACATGGCTGGCTTAAATTTGCCTAGAAACAGTTTCCTGAGGCCTTCCACTGTGTTACTATGAGTGGGAGGGGCCTAATTTAGCGCTTTTTTGCGCAGTAACTTTTACAGACTGAGACATCCAGCTTCCTCCAGGAGTCCCCTGAATGCTATAGGACATCTCTAGAGGGCTCTTAGGCTTTCCAAAATCGTTTGTTGGGGAAGGTAGGCCCACAGCAAGGCTGTGGCAGTTTGGTGTGACTGTTAAAAAAACGTCTATATCGGGGGGGGGTTTATCCGTTTTTTGAACTAAGGGGTTAATCATCCATTTGCAAGTGGGTGCAATGCTCTGTTAGCTTATTATACACACTGTAAAATTTTTGTTTGATTTACGGCCTTTTTTCACTGTTTTTCAAATTCGGACAAAATTTGTTTCTCAAAGACACAGTACCGTTTCTTATATTTGCTTGTTAACTTGATTTAAAGTGTTTTCCAAGCTTGCTAGTCTCATTGCTAGTCTGTACAAACATGTCTGACATAGAGGAAACTCCTTGTTCATTATGTTTAAAAGCCATTGTGGAACCCCCTCTTAGAATGTGTACCAAATGTACTGATTTCACTTTAAGCAATAAAGATCATATTCTGTCTTTAAAAAATTTATCACCAGAGGAATCTGACGAGGGGGAAGTTATGCCGACTAACTCTCCCCACGTGTCAGATCCTTTGACTCCCGCTCAAGGGACTCACGCTCAAATGGCGCCAAGTACATCTAGGGCGCCCATAGCGTTTACTTTACAAGACATGGCGGCAGTCATGGATAATACACTGTCAGCGGTATTAGCCAGACTACCTGAATTTAGAGGAAAGCGAGATAGCTCTGGAGTTAGACGAAATACAGAGCATACTGACGCTTTAAGAGCTATGTCTGATACTGCCTCACAATATGCAGAAGCTGAAGGAGAGCTTCTTTCTGTGGGTGATGTTTCTGACTCAGGGAAGATGATGCAACCTGATTCTGATATCTCTACATTTAAATTTAAGCTTGAACACCTCCGTGTGTTACTCAGGGAGGTTTTAGCTGCTCTGAATGACTGTGATACAATTGCAGTGCCAGAGAAATTGTGTAGACTGGATAAATACTATGCAGTGCCGGTGTGCACTGATGTTTTTCCAATACCTAAAAGGTTTACAGAAATTATTACTAAGGAATGGATTAGACCAGGTGTGCCGTTCTCTTCCCCTCCTATTTTTAGAAAAATGTTTCCAATAGACGCCACCACACGGGACTTATGGCAGACAGTTCCTAAGGTGGAGGGAGCAGTTTCTACTCTAGCAAAGCGTACTACTATCCCTGTCGAGGACAGTTGTGCTTTCTTAGATCCAATGGATAAAAAGTTAGAGGGTTACCTTAAGAAAAAGTTTATTCAACAAGGTTTTATCCTACAGCCCCTTGCATGCATTGCTCCTGTCACTGCTGCTGCGGCGTTCTGGTTTGAGTCTCTGGAAGAGGCTTTACAGGTAGCAACTCCATTGGATGACATACTTGACAAGCTTAGAGCACTTAAGCTAGCCAATTATTTTGTTTCTGATGCCATTGTTCACTTGACTAAACTAACGGCTAAGAATTCTGGTTTTGCTATCCAGGCGCGCAGAGTGCTATGGCTTAAATCATGGTCAGCTGACGTTACTTCAAAGTCTAAGCTGCTTAACATTCCCTTCAAGGGGCAGACCCTATTCGGGCCTGGTTTGAAGGAGATTATTGCTGATATCACTGGAGGAAAAGGTCATGCCCTTCCTCAGGATAGGTCCAAATCAAGGGCCAAACAGTCTAATTTTCGTGCCTTTCGAAACTTCAAGGCAAGTGCGGCATCAACTTCCTCTAATGCAAAACAAGAGGAAACTTTTGCTCAGTCCAAGACGGTCTGGAGACCTAACCAGACCTGGAACAAAGGTAAGCAGGCCAAAAAGCCTGCTGCTGCCTCTAAGACAGCATGAAGGAACGGCCCCCTATCCGGTAACGGATCTAGTAGGGGGCAGACTTTCGCTCTTCGCCCAGGCGTGGGCAAGAGATGTCCAGGATCCCTGGGCGTTGGAAATTATATCCCAGGGATATCTTCTGGACTTCAAAGCTTCCCCCCCAAAAGGGAGATTTCACCTTTCACAATTATCTGCAAACCAGATAAAGAGAGAGGCATTCTTACACTGTGTACAAGACCTCCTAGTTATGGGAGTGATCCATCCAGTTCCAAAGGAGGAACAGGGACAGGGATTTTACTCAAATCTGTTTGTGGTTCCCAAAAAAGAGGGAACCTTCAGACCAATTTTGGATCTAAAGATCTTAAACAAATTCCTCAGAGTTCCATCATTCAAGATGGAGACTATTCGTACCATCCTACCTATGATCCAGGAGGGTCAATACATGACTACAGTGGATTTAAAGGATGCTTATCTTCACATTCCGATACACAGAGATCATCATCCGTTTCTCAGGTTTGCCTTCCTAAACAGGCATTACCAGTTTGTAGCTCTTCCCTTTGGGTTAGCTACAGCCCCAGGAATTTTTACGAAGGTTCTGGGGTCGCTTCTGGCGGTTCTAAGGCCGCGGGGCATAGCAGTGGCCCCTTATTTAGATGACATCCTGATTCAGGCGTCAAACTTCCAAATTGCCAAGTCTCATACGGACATAGTGTTGGCATTTCTGAGGTCGCATGGGTGGAAGGTGAACATGGAAAAAGAGTTCTCTATCCCCCCTCACAAGAGTTTCCTTCCTAGGGACTCCGTTAGGTAAATTTTCATTTCTACAGAATCTAACTGAGTCCAGGTTATCAAAACTTCTAAATTCCTGCCGTTTTCTTTATTCCATTCCTCGCCCTTCGGTGGCTCAGTGCATGGAAGTAATCGGCTTAATGGTAGCGGCAATGGACATAGTGCCGTTTGCACGCCTACATCTCAGACCGCTGCAACTCTGCATGCTCAGTCAGTGGAATGGGGATTACACAGATTTGTCCCCTCTACTAAATCTGGATCAAGAGACCAGGGATTCTCTTCTCTGGTGGCTATCTCGGGTCCATCTGTCCAAAGGTATGACCTTTCGCAGGCCAGATTGGACAATTGTAGCGACAGATGCCAGCCTTCTAGGTTGGGGTGCATTCTGGAACTCCCTGAAGGCTCAGGGATCGTGGACTCAGGAGTAGTCACTTCTTCCAATAAATATTCTGGAACTGAGAGCGATATTCAATGCTCTTCAGGCTTGGCCTCAGTTAGCAACTCTGAGGTTCATCAGACTGTGGCTTACATCAACCATCAAGGGGGAACAAGGAGTTCCCTAGCGATGTTAGAAGTCTCAGAGATTCACTCTTGCCACCTATCAGCTATCCATATTCCAGGTGTAGAGGACTAGGAGGCGGATTTTCTAAGTCGACAGACTTTTCATCCGGGGGAGTGGGAGCTCCATCCGGAGGTGTTTGCTTATGTGTTTCCACCGTTTCCTCTGCTCCCTCGTCTGATTGCCAAGATCAAGCAGGAGAGAGCATCGGTGATCTTGATAGCGCCTGCGTGGCCACGCAGGACCTGATATGCAGATCTAGTGGACATGTCATCCTTTCCACCTTGGACTCTGCCGTTAAGACAAAAGACCTTCTACTACAAGGTCCTTTCAATCCTCCAAATCTAATTTCTCTGAGGCTGACTGCCTGGAGATTGAATGCTTGATGTTATCAAAGCGTGGCTTCTCAGAGTCAGTCATTGATACCTTAATACAGGCACGAAAGCCTGTCACCAGGAAAATTTACCATAAGATATGGCGTAAATATCTTTATTGGTGTGAATCCAAGGGTTACTCATGGAGTAAGGTCAGGATTCCCAGGATATTATCCTTTCTCCAAGAAGGTTTGGAAAAAGGATTGTCAGCTAGTTCCTTAAAGGGACACATTTCTGCCCTGTCTATTCTTTTGCACAAGCGTCTGGCAGATGTTCCAGACGTTTAGGCATTTTGTCAGGCTTTAGTTAGAATCAAGCCTGTGTTTAAACCTGTTGCTCCGCCATGGAGCTTAAATCTGGTTCTTAAGGTTCTTCAAGGAGTTCCTTTTGAACCTCTTCATTCCATAGATATCAAACTTTTATCTTGGAAAGTTCTGTTTTTGGTAGCTATTTCCTCGGCTCGTAGAGTCTCCGAGTTATCTGCTTTACAATGTGATTCTCCTTATCTGATCTTCCATGCGGATAAGGTAGTCCTGCTTACCAAACCTGGGTTTTTACCTAAGGTGGTATCTAATAAGAATATCAATCAAGAGATTGTTGTTCCATCTTTGTGTCCTAATCCTTCTTCAAAGAAGGAACGTCTATTACACAATCTGGACGTGGTTCGTGCTTTAAAGTTTTACTTACAAGCTACTAAAGATTTTCGTCAAACATCTGCTTTGTTTGTTGTCTACTCTGGACAGAGGAGAGGTCAAAAGGCTTCGGCAACCTCTCTTTCTCTTACTTGGTGTATCCAGTCCACGGATTCATCCTTACTTGTGGGATATTCTCATTCCCTACAGGAAGTGGCAAAGAGAGCGCACAGCAGAGTTGTCCATATAGCTCCCCCTCAGGCTCCGCCCCCCCAGTCATTCTCTTTGCCGCTCTAACAAGTAGCATCTCCACGGGAGGGTAAAGTGAATGTGGTGTTAGATGTTTTTTTGAGTTGCAGTAAAAAAGTGTGCGCTTTTTATTATTTAAAGGCACAGTACCGTTTTTTCAAAAATTGTATTTTACTATATTTGAGTGCTGTCTAAGTCTGTTTAACATGTCTGAGCCTACTGATAGACCCTGTTCTAGGTGTTTAATAGCCATGGCGGTACCCCCTTTACATTTGTGTTTAAAGTGTGCTAAGGTATCTAAACATTTTAAAGACCATGCAGTGACACTTAAAAATGTAGCCCAAGATGATTCTTTGACGGAAGGTAACGAGGATAGTACTCCTTCCTCTCCCCATGTGTCGACACCAGTTCCGCCCGCGCAAGCGCAGCCTAGTACCTCTAGCGCATTGGGCCCTATTACATTACAACAATTGGCAGCAGTCATGGATAATTCCCTTGCGGCATTTCTATCCAAACTGCCAGTTTTTCATAAAAAGCGTGATAGCTCAGTTTTAAGAACAGAGGATGAGCGATCAGAAGCTTTGGATGATTTATCTGTTGTACCCTCACAACACTCTGAAGTAGCAGTGAGGGATGGGCTGTCCGAGGGAGAAATTTCTGACACAGAGAAAGTTTCTCAGCGGGCAGAATCAGATTCCTTAGCGTTTAAATTTAAGCTGGAACACCTCCGCGTACTGCTTAAGGAGGTTTTAGCTACGCTGGATGATTGTGACCCCATGGTGGTCCCAGAAAAATTGTGTAAAATGGACAGGTTTTTAGAAGTCCCTGTATACACTGATGCGTTTCCGATCCCTAAGAGGGTGGCCGATATTGTGACTAGGGAGTGGGAGAGACCAGGTGTACCTTTTGTTCCCCCCCCCTATCTTTAAGAAAATGTTCCCCATAAATGACCCCAGGCGGGACGCGTGGCAGACGGTCCCTAAGGTAGAGGGAGCTGTTTCAACACTAGCCAAGCGCACAACCATTCCAATAGAAGAGAGTTGTGCTTTCAAAGATCCTATGGATAAAAAAATTGGAAGGTTTACTGAAGAAAATGTTTGTTCAGCAAGGTTTCCTTCTTCAACCAATTGCCTACATTATTCCTGTAACTACTGCAGCGGCTTTTTGGTTTGAGGCGCTGGAGGAGTCGCTCCAGAGGGAGACTTCATATGACGAAGTCATGGATAGAATTCATGCTCTAAAGCTGGCTAATTCTTTTATCACAGATGCCGTTTTCCAATTAGCTAAGTTAGCGGCGAAAAATTCTGGTTTTGCCATTATGGCGCGAAGAACGCTTTGGCTCAAATCATGGTCGGCTGACGTGTCATCCAAAACAAAGTTACTAAACATTCCTTTCAAGGGAAAGACCCTTTTCGGTCCCGAGTTGAAGGAAATCATCGCGGATATCACTGGGGGAAAGGGCCATGCCCTTCCGCCGGATAGACCGTTTAAGGCCAAAAACAAGGCTAATTTTCGCTCCTTTCGCAACTTCAGGAGCGGACCTGCTTCAACCTCTGCTGCCACAAAGCGAGAGGGTAACGCTTCACAGCCCAAAGCAACCTGGAAACCCTTGCAGGGCTGGAATAAGGGTAAACAGGCCAAGAAGCCTGCGACTGCTTCCAAGACAGCATGAAGGGGTAGCCCCCGATCCGGGACCGGATCTAGTAGGGGGCAGACTTTCTCTCTTTGCTCAGGCTTGGGCAAGAGATGTTCCAGATCCTTGGGCATTAGAAATTGTTGCCCAGGGGTATCTTCTAGAATTCAAGGACTCTCCTCCAAGGGGAAGGTTCCACATTTCTCGCTTGTCTTCAGACCAGACAAAGAAACAGGCGTTCTTACGCTGTGTAGAAGATCTACTAAAGATGGGAGTGATTCACCCAGTTCCAATTACAGAACAAGGACTGGGTTTTTACTCAAACCTGTTTGTAGTTCCCAAAAAGGAAGGAACTTTCAGGCCAATCCTGGATTTAAAAATTCTAAACAAATTCCTCAGGGTTCCATCATTCAAAATGGAAACCATTCGGACAATTTTGCCAATGATCCAGGAAGGTCAATATATGACTACCGTGGATCTAAAGGATGTGTATCTACATATTCCCATCCACAAAGATCACCATCAGTTCCTAAGGTTTGCTTTTCTGGACAAGCATTACCAGTTCGTGGCCCTTCCTTTCGGGTTCGCCACTGCTCCAAGAATTTTTACAAAGGTGCTAGGGTCCCTTCTAGCGGTACTAAGACCGCGGGGCATTGCAGTAGCACCTTACCTAGACGACATCTTGATACAGGCGTCGTCTTTTCACAGAGCCAAGGCTCATACGGACATTGTGCTGGTCTTTCTAAGGTCTCACGGGTGGAAGGTGAACGTCGAAAAAAGTTCTCTGTCCCCGCTCACAAGGGTTCCCTTCCTTCGAACATTAATAGACTCGGTAGAAATGAAGATATTTCTGACGGAGGTCAGGAAGTTGAAGCTTTTAAATACTTGCCGAGTTCTTCATTCCATTCCTCGGCCTTCTGTAGCTCAGTGCATGGAGGTAATCGGATTAATGGTCGCGGCAATGGACGTGGTCCCTTTTGCCCGAATTCATCTCAGACCACTGCAACTGTGCATGCTCAAACAGTGGAATGGGGATTATGCAGATTTGTCTCCTCAAATACAACTGGACCAGAAAACCAGGGATTCTCTTCTCTGGTGGTTGTCTCAGGATCACCTATCTCAGGGAATTTGCTTCCGCAGACCGGAGTGGATCATTGTCACGACCGATGCCAGTCTGTTAGGCTGGGGTGCGGTCTGGGACTCCCTGAAAGCTCAGGGCCTATGGTCTCGGGAAGAATCTCTTCTCCTGATAAACATTTTAGAACTGAGAGCGATATTCAACACGCTCCAGGCATGGCCTCAACTAGCGGAGGCCAAATTCATCAGATTTCAGTCGGACAACATCACGACTGTAGCGTACATCAATCATCAGGGAGGAACACAGAGTTCCCTAGCGATGAAGGAAGTAACCAAGATCATCAAATGGGCGGAGGATCACTTCTGCCATCTTTCAGCAATTCACATCCCAGGAGTAGACAACTGGGAGGCAGATTTTCTGAGTCGTCAGACTTTTCACCCGGGGGAGTGGGAACTCCACCCGGAGGTTTTTTCTCAGCTGACCCAGCTATGGGGCATTCCAGAATTGGATCTGATGGCGTCCCATCAGAACACCAATCTTCCTCTTTACGGATCCAGGTCCAGGGACCCCAAGGCGGCATTGATAGATGCTCTAGTAGCGCCTTGGTTTTTCAGTCTAGCTTATGTCTTTCCACCGTTTCCCCTTCTCCCTCGGCTGGTAGCCAGAATCACACAGGAGAAGGCTTCGGTAATTTTGATAGCACCTGCGTGGCCACGCAGGACTTGGTACGCAGACCTAGTGGACATGTCATCTGTTCCACCGTGGAAGCTGCCATTGAGGCAGGATCTTCTAATACAGGGTCCATTCAAGCATCCAAATCTAGTTTCTCTGCAACTGACTGCTAGGAGATTGAACGCTTAATTCTAGCTAAGCGTGGGTTCTCTGAATCAGTTATTGATACCTTGATCCAGGCCAGAAAGCCTGTCACCAGGAAAATTTACCATAAGATATGGCGGAAATATCTTTGTTGGTGTGAATCCAAGGGTTACTCGTGGAGTAAAGTTAGGATTCCCAGGATTCTGTATTTTCTCCAAGAAGGATTGGAGAAAGGATTGTCGGCTAGTTCCTTAAAGGGACAGATATCTGCTCTGTCTATCCTGTTACACAAGCGGCTGGCAGCAGTACCAGACGTTCAGGCGTTTGCACAGGCTTTAGTTAGAATCAAGCCTGTCTATAAACCTGTGGCTCCTCCATGGAGTCTTAATTTAGTTCTTTCAGTTCTTCAAGGGGTTCCGTTTGAACCTTTACATTCCATAGATATTAAGTTATTATCTTGGAAGGTTTTGTTTTTGGTAGCTATCTCTTCTGCTCGGAGAGTTTCAGAATTGTCTGCTTTGCACTGTGATTCACCCTATATGGTGTTCCATGCAGATAAGGTTGTTTTGCATACCAAACCTGGTTTTCTTCCGAAAGTTGTTTCTAATAAGAATATTAACCAGGAAATCATTGTTCCTTCTCTGTGTCCTAATTCAGTTTCTAAGAAGGAACGACTATTACACAATCTTGATGTGGTTCGGGCTTTAAAATTCTATTTAAAAGCAACTAAAGATTTCAGACAAACATCATCATTGTTTTTTGTCTATTCTGGTAAGAGGAGAGGTCAGAAAGCGACTGCTACCTCTCTTTCCTTCTGGCTGAAAAGCATAATCCGATTGGCTTATGAGACTGCTGGACAGCAGCCTCCTGAACGAATTACAGCTCATTCCACCCGAGCTGTGGCTTCCACATGGGCCTTATAGAATGAGGCTTCTGTTGAACAGATTTGTAAGGCAGCGACTTGGTCTTCACTGCATACTTTTGCCAAATTTTACAAATTCAATACTTTTGCTTCTTCGGAGGCTATTTTTGGGAGAGAGGTTTTGCAAGCAGTGGTGCCTTCCGTTTAGGTTACCTGACTTGTTTTCCTCCCTTCATCAGTGTCCTAAAGCTTTGGTATTTGTATCCCACAAGTAAGGATGAATCCGTGGACTGGATACACCAAGTAAGAGAAAACAGAATTTATGCTTACCTGATAAATTGCTTTCTCTTACGGTGTATGCAGTCCACGGCCCGCCCTGGCAATTAAGTCAGGTTCAAATTTATCTTTGTAAAACTACAGTCACCACTGCACCCTATGGTTTCTCCTTTTTCTCCTAACCGTCGGTCGAATGACTGGGGGGGGCGGAGCCTGAGGGGGAGCTATATGGACAGCTCTGCTGTGTGCTCTCTTTGCCACTTCCTGTAGGGAATGAGAATATCCCACAAGTAAGGATGAATCCGTGGACTGGATACACCGTAAGAGAGAGCAATTTATCAGGTAAGCATAAATTCTGTTTTTTGGCTAAGAAGCATAATCCGCTTAGCTTATGAGACTGCTGGCCAGCAGCCTCCAGAAAGGATTACAGCTCATTCTACTAGAGCTGTGGCTTCCACATGGGCCTTTAAAAATGAGGCTTCTGTTGAGCAGATTTGCAAGGCGGCGACTTGGTCTTCGCTTCATACTTTTTAAAAATTCTACAAATTTGATACTTTTGCTTCTTCGGAGGCTATTTTTGGGAGAAAGGTTTTACAGGCAGTGGTACCTTCCGTTTAAGTACCTGCCTTGTCCCTCCCTTCATCCGTGTACTTTAGCTTTGGTATTGGTATCCCACAAGTAATGGATGATCCGTGGACTGGATACACCTTACAAGAGAAAACATAATTTATGCTTACCTGATAAATTTATTTCTCCAACATAGGTGTGTCCGGTCCACGGCGTCATCCTTACTTGTGGGATATTCTCTTCCCCAACAGGAAATGGCAAAGAGCCCAGCAAAGCTGGTCACATGATCCCTCCTAGGCTCCGCCTACCCCAGTCATTCTCTTTGCCGTTGTACAGGCAACATCTCCACGGAGATGGCTTAGAGTTTTTTAGTGTTTAACTGTAGTTTTTCATTATTCAATCAAGAGTTTGTTATTTTCAAATAGTGCTGGTACGTACTATTTACTCAGAAACAGAAAAGAGATGAAGAATTCTGTTTGTATGAGGAAAATGATTTTAGCAACCGTAACTAAAATCCATGGCTGTTCCACACAGGACTGTTGAGAGCAATTAACTTCAGTTGGGGGAACAGTTTGCAGTCCCTTGCTGCTTGAGGTATGACACATTCTAACAAGACGATGTAATGCTGGAAGCTGTCATTTTCCCTATGGGATCCGGTAAGCCATGTTTATTACGATTGTAAATAAGGGCTTCACAAGGGCTTATTTAAACTGTAGACTTTTTCTGGGCTAAATCGATTGATTATTAACACATATTTAGCCTTGAGGAATCATTTTATCTGGGTATTTTGATATAATAATATCGGCAGGCACTGTTTTAGACACCTTATTCTTTAGGGGCTTTCCCAAAGCATAGGCAGAGTCTCATTTTCGCGCCGGTGTTGCGCACTTGTTTTTGAGAGGCATGGCATGCAGTCGCATGTGAGAGGAGCTCTGATACTTATAAAGGACTTCTGAAGGCGTCATTTGGTATCGTATTCCCCTTTGGGTTTGGTTGGGTCTCAGCAAAGCAGATACCAGGGACTGTAAAGGGGTTTAAAAGCTTAAAACGGCTCCGGTTCCGTTATTTTAAGGGTTAAAGCTTCCAAAATTGGTGTGCAATATTTTCAAGGCTTTAAGACGCTGTGGTGAAAATTTGGTGAATTTTGAACAATTCCTTCATGTTTTTTCGCATTGCAGTAATAAAGTGTGTTCAGTTTAAAATTTAAAGTGACAGTAACGGTTTTATTTTAAAACGTTTTTTGTACTTTCTGATCAAGTTTATGCCTGTTTAACATGTCTGAACTACCAGATAGACTGTGTTCTGAATGTGGGGAAGCCAGAATTCCTATTCATTTAAATAAATGTGATTTATGTGATAATGACAATGATGCCCAAGATGATTCCTCAAGTGAGGGGAGTAAGCATGGTACTGCATCATTCCCTCCTTCGTCTACACGAGTCTTGCCCACTCAGGAGGCCCCTAGTACATCTAGCGCGCCAATACTCCTTACTATGCAACAATTAACGGCTGTAATGGATAATTCTGTCAAAAACATTTTAGCCAAAATTAACCCTTGTCAGCGTAAGCGTGGCTGCTCTGTTTTAGTTACTGAAGAGCATGACGACGCTGATATTAATATCTCTGAAGGGCCCCTAACCCAATCTGAGGGGGCCAGGGAGGTTTTGTCTGAGGGAGAAATTACTGATTTAGGGAACATTTCTCAGCAGGCTGAATCTGATGTGATTACATTTAAATTTAAATTGGAACATCTCCGCATTTTGCTTAAGGAGGTATTATCCACTCTGGATGATTGTGAAAATTTAGTCATCCCAGAGAAACTATGTAAAATGGACAAGTTCCTAGAGGTGCCGGGGCTCCCAGAAGCTTTTCCTATACCCAAGCGGGTGGCGGACATTGTTAATAAAGAATGGGAAAGGCCCGGTATTCCTTTCGTCCCTCCCCCCATATTTAAAAAATTGTTTCCTATGGTCGACCCCAGAAAGGACTTATGGCAGTCAGTCCCCAAGGTCGAGGGAGCGGTTTCTACTTTAAACAAACGCACCACTATTCCCATAGAGGATAGTTGTGCTTTCAAAGATCCTATGGATAAAAAATTAGAAGGTTTGCTTAAAAAGATGTTTGTTCAGCAGGGTTACCTTCTACAACCCATTTCATGCATTGTCCCTGTCACTACTGCCGCATATTTCTGGTTTGATGAACTGCTTAAGGTGCTCGATAGTGACTCTCCTCCTTATGAGGAGATTATGGACAGAATCAATGCTCTCAAATTGGCTAATTCTTTCACTCTAGACGCCTCTTTGCAATTGGCTAAGTTAGCGGCTAAGAACTCTGGGTTTGCTATTGTGGCGCGCAGAGCGCTTTGGTTGAAATCTTGGTCGGCTGATGCGTCTTCCAAGAACAAGCTACTAAACATTCCTTTCAAGGGGAAAACGCTGTTTGGTCCTGACTTGAAAGAGATTATCTCTGATATCACTGGGGGTAAGGGCCACGCCCTTCCTCAGGATCGGCCCTTCAAGGCAAAAAATAGACCTAATTTTCGTCCCTTTCGTAAAAACGGACCAGCCCAAGGTGCTACGTCCTCTAAGCAAGAGGGTAATACTTCTCAGGCCAAGCCAGCTTGGAGACCAATGCAAGGCTGGAACAAGGGAAAGCAGGCCAAGAAACCTGCCACTGCTACCAAGACAGCATGAAATATTGGCCCCCGATCCGGGACCGGATCTGGTGGGGGGCAGACTCTCTCTCTTCGCTCAGGCTTGGGCAAGAGATGTTCTGGATCCTTGGGCGCTAGAAATAGTCTCCCAGGGTTATCTTCTGGAATTCAAGGGACTTCCCCCAAGGGGGAGGTTCCACAGGTCGCAGTTGTCTTCAGACCACATAAAAAGACAGGCGTTCTTACATTGTGTAGAAGACCTGTTAAAAATGGGAGTGATTCATCCTGTTCCATTAAGAGAACAAGGGATGGGGTTCTACTCCAATCTGTTCATAGTTCCCAAAAAAGAGGGAACGTTCAGACCAATCCTAGATCTCAAGATCTTAAACAAATTTCTCAAGGTCCCATCGTTCAAGATGGAAACCATTCGAACTATCCTTCCTTCCATCCAGGAAGGTCAATTCATGACCACGGTGGATTTAAAGGATGCGTATCTACATATTCCTATCCACAAGGAACATCATCGGTTCCTAAGGTTTGCATTCCTGGACAAACATTACCAGTTCGTGGCGCTTCCTTTCGGATTAGCCACTGCTCCAAGGATTTTCACAAAGGTACTAGGGTCCCTTCTAGCGGTGCTAAGACCAAGGGGCATTGCAGTAGTACCTTACCTGGACGACATTCTGATTCAAGCGTCGTCCCTTCCTCAAGCAAAGGCTCACACGGACATTGTCCTGGCCTTTCTCAGATCTCACGGCTGGAAAGTGAACGTGGAAAAGAGTTCTCTATCCCCGTCAACAAGGGTTCCCTTCTTGGGAACAATTATAGACTCCTTAGAAATGAGGATCTTTCTAACAGAGGCCAGAAAAACAAAGCTTCTGGACTCTTGTCGGATACTTCATTCCGTTCCTCTTCCTTCCATAGCTCAGTGCATGGAAGTGATCGGGTTGATGGTGGCGGCGATGGACATAGTTCCTTTTGCGCGCATTCATCTAAGACCATTACAACTGTGCATGCTCAGTTCAGTGGAATGGGGACTATACAGACTTGTCTCCGAAGATACAAGTAAATCAGAGAACCAGAGACTCACTCCGTTGGTGGCTGTCCCTGGACAATCTGTCTCAAGGGATGATGTTCCACAGACCAGAGTGGGTCATTGTCACGACCGACGCCAGTCTGATAGGCTGGGGCGCGGTCTGGGGATCCCTGAAAGCTCAGGGTCTTTGGTCTCGGGAAGAATCTCTTCTACCGATAAATATTCTGGAACTGAGAGCGATATTCAATGCTCTCCAGGCCTGGCCCCAGCTTGCGAGGACCAGGTTCATACGGTTTCAATCAGACAACATGACGACTGTTGCGTACATCAACCATCAGGGGGGAACAAGGAGTTCCCTAGCGATGGAAGAAGTAACCAAAATTATTCTTTGGGCGGAGTCTCACTCCTGCCACCTGTCTGCTATCCACGTCCCAGGAGTGGAAAATTGGGAAGCGGATTTTCTGAGTCGGCAGACATTGCATCCGGGGGAGTGGGAACTCCATCCGGAAATCTTTGCCCAAGTCACTCACCTGTGGGGCATTCCAGACATGGATCTGATGGCCTCTCGTCAGAACTTCAAAGTTCCTTGCTACGGGGCCAGATCCAGGGATCCCAAGGCGGCTCTAGTGGATGCACTAGTAGCACCTTGGACCTTCAAACTAGCTTATGTGTTCCCGCCATTTCCTCTCATCCCCAGGCTGATAGCCAGGATCAAGCAGGAGAGGGCGTCGGTGATCTTGATAGCTCCTGCGTGGCCACGCAGGACTTGGTATGCAGATCTGGTGAATATGTCATCGGCTCCACCTTGGAAGCTACCTTTGAGACGAGACCTTCTTGTTCAGGGTCCGTTCGAACATCCGAATCTGGTTTCACTCCAGCTGACTGCTTGGAGATTGAACGCTTGATTTTATCGAAGCGAGGATTCTCAGATTCTGTTATCGATGCTCTTGTTCAGGCCAGAAAGCCTGTGACTAGAAAGATTTACCATAAAATTTGGAAAAAATATATCTGTTGGTGTGAATCTAAAGGATTCCCTTGGGACAAGGTTAAGATTCCTAGGATTCTATCCTTCCTTCAAGAAGGATTGGAAAAAGGATTATCTGCAAGTTCCCTGAAGGGACAGATTTCTGCCTTGTCGGTATTACTTCACAAAAAGCTGGCAGCTGTGCCAGATGTTCAAGCTTTTGTTCAGGCTCTGGTTAGAATCAAGCCTGTTTACAAACCTTTGACTCCTCCTTGGAGTCTCAATTTAGTTCTTTCAGTTCTTCAGGGGGTTCCGTTTGAACCCTTACATTCCGTTGATATTAAGTTATTATCTTGGAAAGTTTTGTTTTTAGTTGCGATTTCTTCTGCTAGAAGAGTCTCAGAATTATCTGCTCTGCAGTGTTCTCCTCCTTATCTGGTGTTCCATGCAGATAAGGTGGTTTTACGTACTAAACCTGGTTTTCTTCCAAAAGTTGTTTCTAACAAAAACATTAACCAGGAGATTATCGTACCTTCTCTGTGTCCAAAACCAGTTTCAAAGAAGGAACGTTTGTTGCACAATTTGGATGTTGTTCGCGCTCTAAAATTCTATTTAGATGCTACAAAGGATTTTAGACAAACATCTTCCTTGTTTGTGGTTTATTCAGGTAAAAGGAGAGGTCAAAAAGCAACTTCTACCTCTCTCTCTTTTTGGATTAAAAGCATCATCAGATTGGCTTACGAGACTGCCGGACGGCAGCCTCCCGAAAGAATCACAGCTCATTCCACTAGGGCTGTGGCTTCCACATGGGCCTTCAAGAACGAGGCTTCTGTTGATCAGATATGTAGGGCAGCGACTTGGTCTTCACTGCACACTTTTACCAAATTTTACAAGTTTGATACTTTTGCTTCTTCTGAGGCTATTTTTGGGAGAAAGGTTTTGCAAGCCGTGGTGCCTTCCATTTAGGTGACCTGATTTGCTCCCTCCCTTCATCCGTGTCCTAAAGCTTTGGTATTGGTTCCCACAAGTAAGGATGACGCCGTGGACCGGACACACCTATGTTGGAGAAAACAGAATTTATGTTTACCTGATAAATTTCTTTCTCCAACGGTGTGTCCGGTCCACGGCCCGCCCTGGTTTTTTTAATCAGGTCTGATATTTTATTTTTTTTTAACTACAGTCACCACGGTACCATATGGTTTCTCCTATGCAAATATTCCTCCTTAACGTCGGTCGAATGACTGGGGTAGGCGGAGCCTAGGAGGGATCATGTGACCAGCTTTGCTGGGCTCTTTGCCATTTCCTGTTGGGGAAGAGAATATCCCACAAGTAAGGATGACGCCGTGGACCGGACACACCGTTGGAGAAAGAAATTTATCAGGTAAACATAAATTCTGTTTTCTCTTGTGGTGTATCCAGTCCACGGCCCGCCCTGTCATTTTAAGGCAGGTATTTTTTAATTTTAAACTACAGTCACCACTGCACCCTATGGTTTCTCCTTTCTCTGCTTGTTTTCGGTCGAATGACTGGATATGGCAGTTAGGGGAGGAGCTATATAGACAGCTCTGCTGTGGGTGTCCTCTTGCAACTTCCTGTTGGGAATGAGAATATCCCACAAGTAATGGATGATCCGTGGACTGGATACACCACAAGAGAAATAAATTTATCAGGTAAGCATAAATTATGTTTTTTTCTTACCTGAAATTTTTTTCAATTGACTTTTCTTTCTAAATTGCGGGCTGTTAGGCTCGCGGGAGCAAAAAATGCTATAATTTATTGCGTCATTCTTGGCACGAGACTTTTTTGGCGCGAGAATTACGTTTGTTGACGTAATGTCGTCATTTCCGGCGTCTTAGTTGGCGCCGAGAGTTTTCACGTAGTTGCGTCATCTATGACGCACGTGTTTGTTGCAGACGTTTTTGCCGTTATTTTTTTTTACATTATTTAAGTCTTTGTTTCTTTTTGCTTCTGGTTTCCAGAGGCTTATTCTGTTTGCATTTTTTCCCATTCCTGAAACTGGTAAGTTCTTACATAAATTATGTTTTTTCCCATTCCTGAAACTGTCATTTAAGGAATTTGATCATTTTGCTTTATATGCTGTTTTTTCTATTACATATTGCAAGATGTCTCAGTCTGACCCTGTATCAGAATCTACTTCTGGAATGCTGCTGCCTGATGATGATTTTCTTTCATGTAATTAGCAAGAGTCCATGAGCTAGTGACGTATGGGATATACATTCCTACCAGGAGGGGCAAAGTTTCCCAAACCTTAAAATGCCTATAAATACACCCCTCACCACACCCACAATTCAGTTTTACAAACTTTGCCTCCTATGGAGGTGGTGAAGTAAGTTTGTGCTAGATTCTACGTTGATATGCGCTCCGCAGCAGGTTGGAGCCCGGTTTTCCTCTCAGCGTGCAGTGAATGTCAGAGGGATGTGAGGAGAGTGTTGCCTATTTTGAATGCAGTGATCTCCTTCTACGGGGTCTATTTCATAGGTTCTCTGTTATCGGTCGTAGAGATTCATCTCTTACCTCCCTTTTCAGATCGATATACTCTTATATATATATACCATTACCTCTGCTGATTTTCGTTTCAGTACTGGTTTGGCTTTCTACAAACATGTAGATGAGTGTCCTGGGGTAAGTAAGTCTTATTTTCTGTGACACTCTAAGCTATGGTTGGGCACTTTGTTTATAAAGTTCTAAATATATGTATTCAAACATTTATTTGCCTTGACTCAGGATGTTCAACATTCCTTATTTTCAGACAGTCAGTTTCATATTTGGGATAATGCTGTAACAACAAAAGTCCAGCGCACCCGGCAGCAATGAGACTCAACAATTTGATATGCCTTGATATATACCTTTAATTCTGTTAGATGTTGATCACAGGGCTAGACAAAGCCAAATATGCCTGATGGCCAAACAGTCCAACACGCTAAAAGTAAGACAGCATATGACAGGCAGCAGTTAGGGAAAAGAAATAATGGTCAGACGCGTTTCCTTATGTTGTTACATAGCAATCCTCAGTCACCGATCATGGTCACTGAGGATTGCTATGTAACAACATAAGGAAACGCGTCTGACCATTATTTCTTTTCCCTAACTGCTGCCTGTCATATGCTGTCTTACTTTTAGCGTGTTGGACTGTTTGGCCATCAGGCATATTTGGCTTTGTCTAGCCCTGTGATCAACATCTAACAGAATTAAAGGTATATATCAAGGCATATCAAATTGTTGAGTCTCATTGCTGCCGGGTGCGCTGGACTTTTGTTGTTACAGTGTTACTTTGGTGGGCGTGGATGGAGCGCTCCTTTTTCCTTCGCACCGGAGCAGATGAGTGAACGTACATACGTCATCAGGATGTCTAGCAAGAAAGTGGGTGTGTATACTACGTGAAGAGCGTCACGTGATCGGATTCGACACGCTGCTGTGTCTGAGCGCTTCCCTGGTTGCGAGTATTTGGGATAATGCACTTGAATCAATTATTTTTCTTACCTTAAAAATTTGACTTTTTTCCCTGTGGGCTGTTAGGCTCGCGGGGGCTGAAAATGCTTCATTTTATTGCGTCATTCTTGGCGCGGACTTTTTTGGCGCAAAAAATCTTTTCTGTTTCCGGCGTCATACGTGTCGCCGGAAGTTGCGTCATTTTTTACGTTCTTTTGCGCTAAAAATGTCGGCGTTCCGGACGTGGCGTAATTTTTGTCGCCAAAAAAGCATTTAGGCGCCAAATAATGTGGGCGTCTTATTTGGCGCTAAAAAAAATGGGCGTCGCTTTTGTCTCCACATTATTTAAGTCTCATTTTTCTTTGCTTCTGGTTGCTAGAAGCTTGTTCATTGGCATTTTTTCCCATTCCTGAAACTGTCATTTAAGGAATTTGATCAATTTTGCTTTATATGTTGTTTTTTCTCTTACATATTGCAAGATGTCTCACGTTGCATCTGAGTCAGAAGATACTTCAGGAAAATCGCTGTATGGTGCTGGAACTACCAAAGCTAAGTGTATCTGCTGTAAACTTTTGGTAGCTATTCCTCCAGCTGTTGTTTGTATTAATTGTCATGACAAACTTGTTAATGCAGATAATATTTCCTTTAGTAATGTACCATTACCTGTTGCAGTTCCATCAACATCTAATGTTCAGAATGTTCCTGATAACATAAGAGATTTTGTTTCTGAATCCATCAAGAAGGCTATGTCTGTTATTCCTCCTTCTAGTAAACATAAAAAATCTTTTAAAACTTCTCTTTATACAGATGAATTTTTAAATGAACATCATCATTCTGATTCTAATGACTCTTCTGGTTCAGAGGATTCTGTCTCAGAGATTGATGCTGATAAATCTTCATATTTATTTAAAATGGAATTTATTCGTTCTTTACTTAAAGAAGTACTAATTGCTTTAGAAATTGAGGATTCTGGTCCTCTTGATACTAATTCTAAACGTTTAGATAAGGTCTTTAAATCTCCTGTGGTTATTCCAGAAGTTTTTTCCTGTTCCTGGTGCTATTTCTGAAGTAATTTCCAGAGAATGGGATAAATTGGGTAATTCATTTACTCCTTCTAAACGTTTTAAGCAATTATATCCTGTGCCGTCTGACAGATTAGAATTTTGGGACAAAATCCCTAAGGTTGATGGGGCTATTTCTACCCTTGCTAAACGTACTACTATTCCTACGTCAGATGGTACTTCCTTTAAGGATCCTTTAGATAGGAAAATTGAATCCTTTCTAAGAAAAGCTTATCTGTGTTCAGGTAATCTTCTTAGACCTGCTATATCATTGGCTGATGTTGCTGCAGCTTCAACTTTTTGGTTGGAAACTTTAGCGCAACAAGTAACAGATCATGATTCTCATAATATTATTATTCTTCTTCAACATGCTAATAATTTTATCTGTGATGCCATTTTTGATATTATCAGAGTTGATGTCAGGTTTATGTCTAGCTATTTTAGCTAGAAGAGCTTTATGGCTTAAAACTTGGAATGCTGATATGTCTTCTAAATCGACTCTACTTTCCATTTCTTTCCAGGGTAACAAATTATTTGGTTCTCAGTTGGATTCTATTATCTCAACTGTTACTGGTGGGAAAGGAACTTTATTACCACAGGATAAAAAATCTAAGGGTAAAAACAGGGCTAATAATCGTTTTCGTTCCTTTCGTTTCAACAAAGAACAAAAGCCTGATCCTTCATCCTCAGGAGCAGTTTCAGTTTGGAAACCATCTCCAGTCTGGAATAAATCCAAGCCTTCTAGAAAAGCAAAGCCAGCTTCTAAGTCCACATGAAGGTGCGGCCCTCATTCCAGCTCAGCTGGTAGGGGGCAGGTTACGTTTTTTCAAAGAAATTTGGATCAAATCTGTTCACAATCTTTGGATTCAGAACATTGTTTCAGAAGGGTACAGAATTGGTTTCAAGATAAGACCTCCTGTAAAGAGATTTTTTCTTTCCCGTGTCCCAGTAAATCCAGTGAAAGCTCAAGCATTTCTGAAATGTGTTTCAGATCTAGAGTTGGCTGGAGTAATTATGCCAGTTCCAGTTCTGGAACAGGGACGGGGGTTTTATTCGAATCTCTTCATTTTACCAAAGAAGGAGAATTCCTTCAGACCAGTTCTGGATCTAAAAATATTGAATCGTTATGTAAGGATACCAACGTTCAAAATGGTAACTGTAAGGACTATCTTGCCTTTTGTTCAACAAGGGCATTATATGTCCACAATAGATTTACAGGATGCATATCTGCATATTCCGATTCATCCAGATCATTATCAGTTCCTGAGATTCTCTTTTCTGGACAAGCATTACCAGTTTGTGGCTCTGCCGTTTGGCCTAGCTACAGCTCCAAGAATTTTTACAAAGGTTCTCGGTGCCCTTCTGTCTGTAATCAGAGAACAGGGTATTGTGGTATTTCCTTATTTGGACGATATCTTGGTACTTGCTCAGTCTTTACATTTAGCAGAATCTCATACGAATCGACTTGTGTTGTTTCTTCAAGATCATGGTTGGAGGATCAATTCACTAAAAAGTTCATTGACTCCTCAGACAAGGCTAACCTTTCTGGGTTTCCAGATAGATTCAGTGTCCATGACTCTGTCTTTGACAGACAAGAGACGTCTAAAATTGATTTCAGCTTGTCGAAACCTTCAGTCACAATCATTCCCTTCGGTAGCCTTATGCATGGAAATTCTAGGTCTTATGACTGCTGCATTGGACGCGATCCCCTTTGCTCGTTTTCACATGCGACCTCTTCAGCTCTGTATGCTGAATCAATGGTGCAGGGATTACACAAAGATATCTCAATTAATATCTTTAAAACCGATTGTACGACACTCTCTAACGTGGTGGACAGATCACCATCGTTTAATTCAGGGGGCTTCTTTTGTTCTTCCGACCTGGACTGTAATTTCAACAGATGCAAGTCTTACAGGTTGGGGAGCTGTGTGGGGATCTCTGACGGCACAAGGAGTTTGGGAATCTCAGGAGGTGAGATTACCGATCAATATTTTGGAACTCCGTGCAATTTTCAGAGCTCTTCAGTCTTGGCCTCTTCTGAAGAGAGAATCGTTCATTAGTTTTCAGACAGACAATGTCACAACTGTGGCATACATCAATCATCAAGGAGGGACTCACAGTCCTCTGGCTATGAAAGAAGTATCTCGAATTCTGGTTTGGGCGGAATCCAGCTCCTGTCTAATCTCTGCGGTTCATATCCCAGGTATAGACAATTGGGAAGCGGATTATCTCAGTCGCCAAACGTTGCATCCGGGCGAATGGTCTCTTCACCCAGAGGTATTTCTTCAGATTGTTCAAATGTGGGGGCTTCCAGAAATAGATCTGATGGCATCTCATCTAAACAAGAAACTTCCCAGGTATCTGTCCAGATCCCGGGATCCTCAGGCGGAAGCAGTGGATGCATTAGCACTTCCTTGGAAGTATCATCCTGCCTATATCTTTCCGCCTCTAGTTCTTCTTCCAAGAGTAATCTCCAAGATTCTGAAGGAATGCTCGTTTGTTCTGCTGGTAGCTCCGGCATGGCCTCACAGGTTTTGGTATGCGGATCTTGTCCGGATGGCCTCTTGCCATCCGTGGACTCTTCTGCTAAGACCAGACCTTCTGTCGCAAGGTCCTTTTTTCCATCAGGATCTCAAATCCTTAAATTTAAAGGTATGGAGATTGAACGCTTGATTCTTGGTCAAAGAGGTTTCTCTGACTCTGTGATTAATACTATGTTACAGGCTCGTAAATCTGTATCTAGAGAGATATATTATAGAGTCTGGAAGACTTATATTTCTTGGTGTCTTTCTCATCATTTTTCTTGGCATTCTTTTAGAATTCCGAGAATTTTACAGTTTCTTCAGGATGGTTTAGATAAAGGTTTATCCGCAAGTTCTTTGAAAGGACAAATCTCTGCTCTTATTCATTGTTTTGTACAAGCTTTGGTTCGTATAAAACCAGTCATTAAGTCAATTTCTCCTCCTTGGAGTTTGAATTTGGTTCTGGGGGCTCTTCAAGCTTCTCCTTTTGAACCCATGCATTCATTGGACATTAAATTACTTTCTTGGAAAGTTTTGTTCCTTTTGGCGATCTCTTCTGCCAGAAGAGTCTCTGAATTATCTGCTCTTTCTTGTGAGTCTCCTTTTCTGATTTTTCATCAGGATAAGGCGGTGTTGCGAACTTCTTTTGAATTTTTACCTAAGGTTGTGAATTCCAACAACATTAGTAGAGAAATTGTGGTTCCCTCATTATGTCCTAATCCTAAGAATTCTAAGGAGAAATCGTTGCATTCTTTGGATGTTGTTAGAGCTTTGAAATATTATGTTGAAGCTACTAAGTCTTTCCGAAAGACTTCTAGTCTATTTGTTATCTTTTCCGGTTCTAGAAAAGGCCAGAAAGCTTCTGCCGTTTCTTTGGCATCTTGGTTGAAATCTTTAATTCATCATGCCTATGTCGAGTCGGGTAAAACTCCGCCTCAAAGGATTACAGCTCATTCTACTAGGTCAGTTTCTACTTCCTGGGCGTTTAAGAATGAAGCTTCGGTTGATCAGATTTGCAAAGCAGCAACTTGGTCCTCTTTGCATACTTTTACTAAATTCTACCATTTTGATGTATTTTCTTCTTCTGAAGCAGTTTTTGGTAGAAAAGTACTTCAGGCAGCGGTTTCAGTTTGAATCTTCTGTTTATGTTTTTCATTAAACTTTATTTTGGGTGTGGATTATTTTCAGCAGGAATTGGCTGTCTTTATTTTATCCCTCCCTCTCTAGTGACTCTTGCGTGGAAAGATCCACATCTTGGGTAGTCATTATCCCATACGTCACTAGCTCATGGACTCTTGCTAATTACATGAAAGAAAACATAATTTATGTAAGAACTTACCTGATAAATTCATTTCTTTCATATTAGCAAGAGTCCATGAGGCCCGCCCTTTTTTTGTGGTGGTTATGATTTTTTTGTATAAAGCAGAATTATTCCAATTCCTTATTTTATATGCTTTCACACTTTTTTCTTATCACCCCACTTCTTGGCTATTCGTTAAACTGAATTGTGGGTGTGGTGAGGGGTGTATTTATAGGCATTTAAAGGTTTGGGAAACTTTGCCCCTCCTGGTAGGAATGTATATCCCATACGTCACTAGCTCATGGACTCTTGCTAATATGAAAGAAATGAATTTATCAGGTAAGTTCTTACATAAATTATGTTTTTTCCCATTCCTGAAACTGTCATTTAAGGAATTTGATAATTTTGCTTTATATGCTTTTTTTTCTATTACATATTGCAAGATGTCTCAGTCTGACCCTGTATCAGAATCTACTTCTGGAATGCTGCTGCCTGATGTCGGTTCTACCAAAGCTAAGTGCATTTGTTGTAAACTTGTGGTAACTGTTCCTCCGGCTGTAGTTTGTGTTAGTTTTCATGATAAACTTTCAAAAGCAGACAATATTTCCATTAGTAGTAGTCCATTACCTGTTGTTGTTCCTTCAACATCTAATGTTCAGGATATTCCTGTTAATGTGAGAGAATTTGTTTCTAATTCTATTCAGAAGGCCCTGTCTGTTATACCTCCTTCTAATAAACGTAAAAGGTCTTTTAAAACTTCTCATAAATTAGATGAATTTTTAAATGACCGCCAGCATTCTGATTTATCTATCTCTGATGAGGATCTATCTGGTTCAGAAGATTCTGCCTCAGATATTGACACTGACAAATCTTCATATTTATTTAAAATGGAGGAGACTAGTCCTCTTGATATTAAAACCAGTAAACGTTTAAATTCGGTTTTTAAACCTCATGTAGTTATTCCAGAGGTTTTTCCAGTTCCTGATGCTATTTCAGATATAATTTCTAGGGAATGGAATAGTTTGGGTACTTCATTTACTCCTTCTTTAAGGTTTAAGAGACTGTACCCTTAGCCGTCTGATAGATTGGAGTTTTGGGAAAAAATCCCCAAAGTTAATGGGGCTATCTCTACTCTTGCTAAACGTACTACTATTCCTACGGCAGATAGTACTTCTTTTAAAGATCCTTTAGATAGGAAGCTTGAATCTTATCTAAGGAAGGCTTATTTATGTTCAGGTCATCTTCTTAGGCCTGCTATATCTATGGCTGATGTTGCTGCGGCTTCAACTTTTTGTTTGGAGGCTTTAGCGCAACAAGTACCAGATCATAATGTGTATAGCATTGTTAAGCTACTTCAACATGCTTATAATTTCATTTGTGATGCTATTTTTTATATCATTAGAATTGATGTCAGGTATATGTCTTTAGCTATTTTAGCTAGAAGAGCTTTAAGGCTTAAATCTTGGAATGCGGATATGACTTCTAAGTCAACGTTGCTATCTCTTTCTTTCCAAGGTAATAAATTGTTGGATTCTATAATTTCAACTGTCACTGGGGGGAAGGGAGCTTTTTTGCCTCAGGATACAAAATCTAAGGGTAAATTTAGGGCTGCTAACCGTTTTCGTTCCTTTCGTCAGAATAAGGAGCAGAAGCCTGACCCTTCCCCTAAAGGAACGGTTTCCAATTGGAAGCCTTCTCCAGTCTGGAATAAATCCAAGCCTTTTAGAAAATCAAAACCAGCCCCCAAGTCCGCATGAAGGTGCGGCCCTCATTCCAGCACAGCTGGTAGGGGGCAGACTACGATTTTTCAAAGATGTTTGGATCAATTCAATTCAAAATCATTGGATTCAGAGCATTGTTTCTCATGGGTACAGAATAGGTTTCAAGGTAAGACCGCCTGTGAGAAGGTTCTTTCTCTCACGCATTCCAGTGAACCCAATAAAGGCTCAGGCTTTCCTGAAGTGTGTTTCAGACCTGGAGTCATCTGGGGTAATTGTGCGAGTTCCATCTGGAACGGGGTCTGGGGTTTTATTCAAATCTGTTCATTGTACCAAAGAAAGAGAATTCTTTCAGACCAGTTCTGGATCTAAAAAATTTTAATCGTTATGTAAGAATACCAACATTCAAAATGGTGGCTATAAGGACTATTCTGCCTTTTGTTCTGCAAGGGCATTATATTTCCACAATAGACTTACAGGATGCTTATCTTCATATTCCAATTCATCCAGATCACTATCAGTTCCTGAGATTCTCTTTTCTAGACAAGCATTACCAATTTGTTGCTCTTCCTTTTGGCCTAGCAACAGCTCCAAGGATCTTCTCAAAGGTTCTCGGTGCCCTTCTCTCTGTAATCAGAGAGCGGGGTATTGCGGTGTTTCCTTATTTGGACGATATCTTGGTACTTGCTCAGTCTTTACATTCTGCAGAATCTCACACAAATCAACTTGTGGTGTTTCTTCAAAAACATGGTTGGAGGATCAATTTACCAAAAAGTTCCTTGATTCCTTTGACAAGGGTAACCTTTTTAGGATTCCAAATAGATTCAGTATCCATGAATTTGTCTCTAACGGACAAATGACGTCTGAAATTGGTTTCAGCTTGTCGGAACCTTCAGTAGCTATGTGCATGGAGGTTTTAGGTCTCATGACTGCAGCATCAGACGCAATCCCCTTTGCTCGTTTTCACATGAGACATCTTCAGCTTTGTATGCTGAACCTATGGTGCAGGGATTATACAAAGATATCACAATTGATATTCTTAAATCCCAATACTCGACTATCTCTGACGTGGTGGTTAGATCACCACCGTTTGGTTCAGGTGGCCACTTTTCTTCGTCCAACCTGGACTGTGATTTCAACAGATGCGAGTCTTTCAGGTTGGGGAGCTGTCTGGGGATATCTGACATTGCAGGGAGTTTGGAAATCTCAAGAGGCGAGATTACCAATCAATATTTTTGAACTCTGTGCGATTTTCAGAGCTCTTCATTTCTGGCCTCTTCTGAAGAGAGAACCATTTGTTTTCAGACAGACAATGTCACAACCGTGGCGTATGTCAATCATCAAGGTGGGACTCACAGTCCTCAAGCTATGAAAGAAGTATCTTGGATACTTGCATGGGCGGAATCCAGCTCCTGTCTAATCTCTGCGGTCCATATCCCAGGTATAGACAATTGGAAAGCGGATTATCTCAGTCGCCAGATTTCACATCCAGGAGAATGGTCTCTTCACCCAGATGTGTTTCTTCAGATTGTTCAGATGTGGGGGCTTCCAGAAATAGATCTGATGGCTTCTCATCTAAACAGGAAACTTCCCAGGTACCTGTCCAGGTCCAGGGATCCTCAGGCGGAAGCAGTGGATGCGTTGTCACTTCCTTGGAATTAACATTCTGCTTATATCTTTCCGCCTCTAGTTCTTCTTCCAAGAGTGATTTCCAAAATCATAATGGAGCGTTCGTTTGTACTGCTGGTGGCTCCACCATGGCCACACAGGTTTTGGTATGCGGATCTTGTTCGGATGTCCAGTTGCCAACCTTGGCCACTTCCGTTAAGGCCAGACCTTTTATCTCAAGGCTCGTTTTTCCATCAAGATCTCAAATCATTAAATTTGAAGGTATGGAGATTGAACGCTTAGTGCTTATTCATAGAGGTTTCTCTGACTCAGTGATCAATACTATGTTGCAGGCTCGTAAATCTGTATCTAGAAAGATTTATTACCGAGTTTACACATTTCATGGTGTTCTTCTCATAAGTTCTCTTGGCATTCTTTTAGAATTCCTAGAATTTTACAGTTTCTTCAGGTTGGTTTGGATAAGGGTTTGTCTGCAAGTTCCTTGAAAGGACAAATCTCTGCTCATTCTGTTCTGTTTCACAGAAAATTTGCTAATCTTCCTGACATTCGTTGTTTTGTACAGGCTTTGGTTCGTATCAAGCCTGTCATTAAGTCAATTTCTCCTCCTTGGAGTCTTAATTTGGTTTTGAGAGCTTTACAGGCTCCTCCGTTTGAGCCTATGCATTCTCTGGACATTAAATTACTTTCTTGGAAAGTATTGTTTCTTTTGGCTATCTCTTCTGCTTAGAAGAGTTTCTGAATTATCTGCTCTTTCTTGTGAGTCTCCTTTTCTGATTTTTCATCAGGATAAGGCGGTTTTGCAGACTTCATTTAAATTTTTACCTAAGGTTGTGAATTCCAACAACATTAGTAGAGAAATTGTTGTCCCTTCGTTGTGTCCTAATCCTAAGAATTCTTTGGATGTGGTAAGAGCTTTGAAATATTATGTTGAAGCTACTAAAGATTTCAGAAAGACTTCTAGTCTATTTATCTTTTCTGGCTCTAGGAAAGGTCAGAAAGCTTCTGCCATTTCTTTGGCTTCTTGGTTAAAGCTTTTGATTCATCATGCTTACTTGGAGTCGGGTAAATCCCCGCCTCAGAGGATTACGGCTCATTCTACCAGGTCAGTTTCTACTTCCTGGGCTTTTAAGAATGAAGCTTCTGTTGATGAGATTTGCAAAGCAGCAACTTGGTCTTCTTTGCATACTTTTACTAAATTCTACCATTTTTATGTTTTTTCTTCTTCTGAAGCAGTTTTTGGTAGAAAAGTACTTCAGGCAGCTGTTTCAGTTTGATTCTTTTGCTTATAATTTCAGGTTTTTTCATTATAAGATTAAAACTTTTTGATTTGGGTTGTGGATTCTTTTTTCAGCGGAATTGGCTGTCTTTATTTTTATCCCTCCCTCTCTAGTGACTCTTGAGTGGAGTTCCACATCTTGGGTATTGCTATCCCATACGTCACTAGCTCATGGACTCTTGCCAATTACATGAAAGAAAACATAATTTATGTAAGAACTTACCTGATAAATTCATTTCTTTCATATTAGCAAGAGTCCATGATGCCCACCCTTTTTGTGGTGGTTATGATTTTTTTGTATAAAGCACAATTATTCCAATTCCTTGTTGATGCTTTCGCTCCATTCTTATCACCCGACTTCTTGGCTATTCATTAAACGGAATTGTGGGTGTGGTGGGGGGTGGGAGGTTTGGGAAACTTTGCCCCTCCTGGTAGGATTGTATATCCCATATGTCACTAGCTCATGGACTCTTGCCAATATGATAGAAATGAATTTATCAGGTAAGTTCTTACATAAATTATGTTTTTTTTCCTGAGTCTTTGTGTGAATAGTTCAATTATTTGTTTTGAATTATTTTTAAATTATTTATTTAATTGTGTACTGGTAATGTATGCATCTCCTTCCCATACGTAAATACAGTATACGACACTTAGCCAGACACCCTGTTTTCATGGTATAAAGTGGCTTTATAGAATTCCACCAGGGAAATAAAAGTACTGGCGAGCAGCTCACCAGCCCAAAAAGCAGGCCCTGAGAAACTTTAATCTAAACTGATACGTGTTCTAAAATATAAATCTTTTAAGAAAACACTTTGTAACCTTAAAGGGACAGTCTACTTGAAAATGTTTGTTTAAAATATATATAATCCCTTTATTACTCATTCCCCAGTTTTGCATAACCAACACTGTTCTATTAATATACTTTTTACCTCTGTGATTACCTTGTATATAAGCCTCCTTATAGACTTCCTCCTTTTGACAGACTCAAATTTACATATGACACACTTGAACTGTAAAACTGTGGGAAAACTGTCAAAATGCACTGAGATAAGAGGCGGCCTTCAAGGGCTTCGAAATTAGCATATGAGCCTACCTAGGTTTAGCTTTCAACAAAGAATACCAAGAGAACAAAGCACAATTGATGACCTAAGTAAATTGGAAAGTTGTTTTAAATAGCATGCCCTATCTGAATCATGAATGTTTAATTTTAACTTGACTGTCCCTTTTTAATACATATAGTTTTAAAATAGAGGTGATATGATGGAACTCTTCAAGTATATTAAAAGACTTAATAAATTATTTTTCTACATTGGAACAAAGTTCAGATGTAAGCAAATAAGTAATCTGCGGAGTCCCTTTATAGAAATGTTGGTTGATTCATGGAGTAAACTTCTACTAAAGCTGTTAGACACACACTGTGGGGACTACAAGAATGCCTGGGATAAGAATAGGGCTTTTTTTTTTTTTTTTTTCCCCCCTCAAACTAATAACGCTTGCACTTTATGTGAACTATGGGCAGACATGATTATCTGTAGTTCTTATCTGCTGTCAAAATCTTTCTTTTTTTTTTTCTTTTTTTATTGTTTAAATGTGTTGTTTTCTCTAGTAACAGTCTTACGGTTTAGGGAAGACTTCTGGAAGATTAGAGAGCATCCTTATTTTATGTATTTCCTTTTATTTGCAGTGATCACTCTACGGTGCATGGTCCAGTTCATTGGGAGGGAAACCAAATATAAGTATGTTGTCTCAATTTATGGTCATCTTGTGGAGTGCATGACCAGTATTTGTGATGCAATGGATAAAAAAAATAGACTAAATGAGTTGCCCCCACAACGGAGCACATACTTCTTAACAGTTATTAACAGTTATTTGCTCTTGATCTAATGTTCATCTGACATTCATGTTTTTAAAAGAACAATGACGCCATGTTTCCTTTGTTTTATTAACCCTTTTAACGCCATTAGGACGTTCCATGCCGTCCTAACTGCACTGGTCTTTAGCACCGTTAGGACGGCATGGAACATCCTAGCCGTTTAGCTGTCCTGAAGCCAACGGCACTTCTAGAATGTGATCGGGTCATGGTGGGTGTGCCTAGTGTCATAGGGATGCCCCTCTGACCCGATCTCATCATTTAAATCTCGCAATCACGTGCACAATCGCGGGATTTCAATTTTTTTACATCGGGACAACAAATTAACCCTGTCATCAAAGAGTTAAATGGGGTGATTTTATTTAAATGTGTATTTTCGGGGTGGTGTGGTTTTGTTTTTTGTTTTTTTTAATTTATGTTCTGGTGTTGGATGAGCCAACTTTTTTTGTTGTTGTTAATGTGAAAGTGTATGTATCCTTTACATCTCAGATTTATTTTTTATAGTTAATCTTAGCAGGGTGTTATAGTTTAATAGCATTACATAGAATTTTGAGCGCATCTTGTGTTATAGAATAAATTAAAGGGGCAGCAAACTTACAAACTAATGTTATATAATTCTGCAGAATTATATAACATTAGCTTACCGGCAGATTTATACATTAAAGTATTGCAGATAAATTTTATGTAAAAGCTCTCTTTTCTAGAACGCCGCTCCTTGCTCTACTGAGTCTGGTTTTTCTTTTTCAAGATAAGATGAGTCCACGGATTTCATCCTTGTGGGATTACGCCTCCTGGAGGAGGCAAAGAGCAGCAGAGCTGTATAAATAGCTCCTCCCTTCCCTCCCAACCCAGTCAATCTCTTTGCCTGTGTTAGTGATAGGAAGAGGTAAAGTGAGGTGTTAGTTTAGATTCTTCAATCAAGAGTTTATTATTTTTAAAATGGTACCAGTGAGTGCTGTTTTGTTATAGGGTGTAGCCGTATTCCTTGTCAGCATCTAAAGTAGAGCTACAGGTGGCTTTAAAGCAATGGGAACTGATGGGATTAAATTCTCTCTGCGCCTCCCATACTGAGTGCTGCCCTTCAGAAAATGGTCTTAGCAAATATTAAAGGCCCTGTATGTCTCCACAGAACTGCAGGAGGGAGAAGACCTCTTGATCCTGTGGGACCGATCATGCTGTCTCTCAGCATAGAGGTATGTGCAGCTCTTTTTTATTTTTCTGGGACAGGATTAACTCAGAAATGGCTGTGTATATATTACCTGTTTCATAGAGTGGGGTAATGTACCTTTATTGTAAGGGCTCCCCTATTTACTATGTACCACTCGGCTTTCACATACAAGGTTATGGCATTGTGTTGGGAGAGAGACACGATTAGGAGCTATATTGTGGAAAGAACTCCTACTGTGACATGTTGCTCTGTTACATATATCTCCTATATAAGAGACGGTAACACTGTGCCCAATAATTAGATGATTTTCTGGCAGCACGTTTTTATGCAGGCACTGGGGCTAAGGAGAGTGGCTTTAGAGACATTTTAACCGGGCAGGATACCATATGGGACAGTGATATAACCTTTGGTTTATTGTCTCTATATTGTTGTGGTAACAGGGAGTATATTTGTCATGCACTTTTTATGCCTTGCTCCGGTGTTACGTTTTGTTCCAAACTTAGAAGGTTCAGTGTGATCTCCCGGTAACCTTTCTTTATTATAATGATGGCGACCGGGAGAGTTTGTATTGTTCCGCCCACGAGGGGCGGGTTTTTTGGTTTTGGCGCCGTTCTTCAGCTGCTTATTCCAGAATGTCTATGCAGTCTCTTAGATGGTAGTGTCACGCCCACGATGGGCGGGGCTTGGGGCCGACTGAGACCGCACTTGCTCTTTGGTATGTTGCATGGAGCAGTTTCTGAGGCTGATTCGGGCTCGATGAGCTCTCTGTGTTTTTGTCCTAAGTGGGTCCGGATAGCGCTGCAGATGTGCTCCGGATCAGTTTACAATCTGTGGCTTTTTTAATAAATAGGAATCCGTGACATTTTAAACATACAAAAGTATCTAAGTTTGTGTCTCAGTCTAAGCACTTTCTGCCCACAAGAGTATACGTTACTGTTTAAAATTTAAAGAGACGGTAACGTTTTTTATTTGTTCATTTTATTTGCTATAATTTCTCTGTTTATTGTTTAAGCCATCCTTTGGGATGTAGATTGGATATGTACGCAGTAAATGAGTTGATTTTCACATTTAAAGAGATGGTAACAGAGTCATCTGTTAGTCTTTCTTAAAGGGTTTTTACTGTTTACTTGTTTGTTTAATCCATCCTTTATGTCTTAGGATGGAATAAGTTTGCACAACATATGAATTACTTCTTAATTTTAAAAAGACAGTAACGTTTGTGTTGCTTTGTAAAAAAAAATAAAAAAAAAATGTTTCTTTTCTGACCCCCTACTACTATGGGAGTCTGTTGACTGTGGTCAACATATGCCACAAATTTCTCCTATAGTGTTCCACAATAATTATGGCCCACATACAGTGTCCTGCGCTTCCTCTAACATCTCATACATCAACGTTTCTAGAGGAATTCTTTTCAATCAGCATGCTTGACTTAAAAATTGCTATCCCAGCTATTTCTTCCCTGTTGACGAAGAGGAAGATACTCGGGATTTTCTGATAATGAATTCTCAGGCTCAGATAGAATAATCTCTTTATTTTGATCCTGAGGTTGTTTTTCCTTTGTCTTAGCTTGTCTACCTCCATTTGTTACTTAGGAGGTTTTAGCTATCCTGGATGACTCCGTCACTATGGGTGTTACCTAGGGCGTCCGTTGAGTTCTTGGGATGGAGAACTGCATTCCCTTTCATCAAGTGGTTGTTTTCCCATGGTCACCCTAGCCAAGAGTTCTACAATACCTTTAGAGGATAGTAAGAACTTAAAAAGGATCATACAACAGGGCTTGTAATGGCAACCAGCTGTGTTTTTTGATTTTTTTTGCTACCGTCACTAGTGCGACAGCGTATGGTCCGATGTGTTTTCTGTTACTGCTAAATCAGAATCTTCCTCGGATAAGGAACCAGGCTAGGATACAAGCCTTTTGAGTTGGCTAACTCTTTTCTTTCAAAAAATTTTAAACTGAAATTATTGGTTTCAGGTTTCTCTTGTCCAGCTCACCAAGCTTTTTGGTTAGAGCCTGGTTCTATAGATGTCAGCTCTAAGTCTTCGATTTTTAGCGATTTCTTGCAAGGGGAAGACTTTGTTGGGCTCTGGCTTGACGGAAGTAATTCTTTTTGAATTCACAGAATTTGCATATTAAGCGTACAAATATTAAGTGATCTGCTGTTGAATCAGGCAGGACATGCCCCCATCCGGGACCGGATCTTGTGGAGGGCGATATTCCGTCCTTGCTCAGGCTTGGGTTCGAGATGTTTGGGATCCCTGGTAAATAGATGATAGTGTCCCAGGGATACAGGTCGTAATTCAAAGAGTTTTTTTCTCCCAGAGGTTTCTGGGTTTTTTTTTTTCTCAGTGCAGTTAATAGGAGAACCGTTCTTGCATTGTGTAAGAGGTCTCTCCTCCCTGAGTGTTTTGTTCCCATTTTAGTACTGGAACAGGAGCAGGGTGTTTTATTTAAATCTGTTGGTGGTTCCCAAACTAAGAGAAGGGAATCTTCAGATCTGTATTAGACCTTAGGAATCTGAACAGGTTTCTCATAGTTTCTCGCAAGATGGAGACTATTTGTACCATTCTTTAATCCAGTGGGTCAATTTCTGTCGACGCTAGATTTGAAGGATGCATATCTTCATGTTTCTATCCTCAGAGATCCTCTCAAGTTCCTGAGGTTTGTTTTCTGGACAAACATTTTCAGTTTGTGGCTCTCCCTTTTGATCTGGCCACGGCGCCCAGAATTTTCACTAACGTTCTGGGGTCTTTATTTGTGGTTCTAAGGCCGCGGGGCATCTTGGTGGCGCCTTATCTGGACGATATACTGATCCAGACGTCGTCATTTCAACTGGCAGGTCCCATACCGACATTGTGCTTCCTTCCTAAGGACCCACGGGTGGAAGGTGAACCTGGCGAAGTGTTAGTTCCTCAGACAAGAGTACCCTTTCGGGGAACCCTAATCGACTCTGCTTTCATGAGGATTTTTTCTGACGGAGGTCAGAATACTAGAATTTCTGAATTCATGTCGGACCATTTAGTCCAATCCTCGTCCGCCCATGGCTCAGTGCATGGAGGTAATCGGATTGATAGTGGCGGCAATGGACATAGTTCTGTTTTCTCGTTTTTCATTTCAGGTCTCTTCAACTAAACGTGTTCAGCAGTGGAGTGGAGATTATAAATTTTTGTTTCCTCAAATAAATCTAGCTCAGGAGACAAGGGACTCTCTTCTATGGTGGTTGTCGCTGGATCATCTATCTCAGGGGATCTGCTTTCGCAGACCCTCATGGGTGATAGTGGCAATGGATACCTGCCTGTTGGGATGGGGAGCAGTCTAGAACTCACTAAGGGCTCAGGGTGTATGGACTCGGACAGAGTCTCTCCTTCCCATCAATATTCTAGAGTTGAGAGCAATTTTCAATGCGCTTCAGGGCACAATTCATAAGATTCCAGTTGGCCGCCATAACGTCTGTAGCTTACATCAATCTTCAGGGAGGAACAAGGAGTTCCTTAGTGATGACAGAAGTGTCCTAGATAATAAAGTGGGCAGAGTCTCACTCTTGCCATCTGTCAGCTGTCCACATCCCAGGGGTGGAAACCTGGGTAGCAGATTTTCTGAGCAGACAGACATTTCATCCGGGAGAATGGAAACTCCATCCGGAGGTATTTCCGACCTGATTCTCAGGTGGGGCAGGCAGGAGTTGGATCTCATGGAATCTCGGCAGAATGCCTAGCTTCCGAGATACGGGTCCAGATACAGGGATCCCCAGGCCAAGCTGATAGTTGTCTTGGCAGTGCCTTGGTCTTTCAGCCTAGCTTATCTATTCCTCCGTTTGCTCTCTTTCCTCGGGTGATTGCTCGAGTCAAACAGGAGAGGGCATCGGTGAGCCTCATCGCTCCTGCGTGGCTTCGCAGGATCTGGTGGACATGTTATCTCAGCCACCGTGGAGGCTCCCGTTGCGGATGGACCTTCTTCAGGGTCCCTTCCATCATCCGAATCTAGTTTCTCTGCAGCTAACTGCTTGGAGATTGAACGCTTAATTTTATCTAAGCGAGGTTTTTCTGATTCGGTTATTGATACTTTAATTCAGGCACGTAAGCCTGATACTAGGAAAATTTACCAGAAGATATGGCGGTAAATGTCTTTTTTGGTGTGAATCCAAGGGCTAATCATGGAGTAGGGTTAGGATTCCCGGGATTCTGGCTTTTCTCCAAGACGGCTTGGAGAAGGTGTTGTCAGCAAGTTCCTTTAAAAGGACAGATTTCTGCTTTTTCTATTTTGTTACACAAGCGTCTAGCAGATGTTCCAGATGTACAATTTTTTTGTCAGACTCAGACTAGAATCAGGCCTGTATTCTGCCGAAAGTTGTTTCAAACAAGAATATTAATCAGGAGATTGTTGTTCCTTCTTTGTGTCCTATTACTCCTTCTAAGGAGGAACGTCTGTTACATAATTTAGACGTGGACCGTGCTTTGAAGTTGTACTTCCAAGCGACTAAGGACTTTCTTCAATCGTCTTCTTTGTTTATTATTTTTTTCGGGGAAATGTAGGGGTCAAAAAGCTATGGCTACCTCTCTTTCTTTTTGGCTGAGGAGTATCATTCATTTTGCATATGAGACTGCTGGACAGCAGCCTCCTGAACGAATTACGGCTCCTTCCGCTAGGGTTGTGACTTCCTCATGGGCATTCAAATGTGATGCTTCTGTTGAACAGATTTGCAAAGCTGCAACTTGGTCGTCTCTTCACACTTTTTCCAAATTTTACAAATTTGATACTTTTGCCTCGACTGAGGCTGCTTTTGGGAGAGAGGTTCTTCAAGCAGTGGTGCCTTCCATTTAAGTTCCCCTGTCTTGTCCTTCCCGTTTCATCCGTGTACTATAGCTTTGGTATTGTATCCCACAAGTAAGGATGAAATCAGTGGACTCATCGTATCTTGAAAAAGAAAAGGAAATTTATGCTTACCTGATAAATTTATTTCTTTTTCGATACGATGAGTCCACGGCCCCCCCTGTTCTAATGATACAGGTTATTCTATTTTTGTTAAACTTGACACCTCTGCACCTTGGCTTTTCCTTTCTCTTCCTAACTTCGGTCGAATGACTGGGTTGGGAGGGAAGGGAGGAGGTATTTATACAGCTCTGCTGTGGTGCTCTTTGCCTCCTCCTGCTGACCAGGAGGCGTAATCTTACAAGTAAGGATGAAATCCGTGGACTCATCGTATCGAAAAAGAAATAAATTTATCAGGTAAGCATAAATTTCCTTTTCCACAGCGCATCGCGGCAACACTGTCTAGTCACAGTGTGCCTCGTCGCACTATTTAAATAAATGTAGCTCGCTCCTGCTACTAGACCAGAGCGAGAGCGAGCTACATTCAGTTTAATGGTGCGACCAGGCACAATGTGACTAGACAGTGTTGCCGCGATGCGCTGTGGAAAAACCAGACCTGCTCAGTAGAGCAAGCAGTAGCGTTCTGGAAAAGGAAGCTTTTACATAAGATGCATCTGCAATACTTTCATGTATAAAGCTGCCAGTAAGATAATGTTATATAATTCTACACTATGTGCAGAATTATATAACATTAGTTTGTAAGTTTACTGCCCCTTTACATCTATAGAGAACAGAGGCATTTTAGAAACAAGTTTAAAAATATTAATATTGAAAATGTGAAATGTTCATGTTACACATCTCAAAAACTGGTTTCTTTATCAGATGAACATGCATAAACCCCACGAGCGAATGACACATTTAAGTACAGGGTTGAAAATTTCCCCTATTCCTGAGCTAGTTGGGGGGGGGGGGGGGGGGAATGTAGCAGTGAAACGGACTTGGTTAGATGCATATTTTTTGTGTATTGTAGACTAAAACCATATTCACTCCTGTTCAAATGCCTGCTTATAACCTTTTTTCCTCCCCCCCCTCCTTTCCCTGACTTGTAAACTGTAGTGATTTTTTAACAGCCTATCATTGTGTATTTCTTCTTATATAAACCTGTGTATTTTTTTTTTCTACAGTAGCGTGTTTGGATCCATCATAACGATCTACAAAGAGGAAGGCATCCTTGGCTTCTTTGTGTATGTGAATTTATATTTCCTTCATTTCTAAATTAATTTGTATCAGCGAATAGTTCTTTTGGGAAATGTTACCATTATATTGTAGCCACAATGTCACAATGGATACAATATGGCTTTAGCATAGTTGGAGGTATTCCAGGGAAGAGGGAGTGATAACCTGTTTGGATACAAAAGAGACTCCAAAGCATTGCTTTGTTTCTATGGGATTAGCCCTAGCCAGCAGAACTCGCATAACAGGGACATCGTTGGCCACAACCTTTTCATACTGGGATGTCATGGCTTGCGTGCAATCAGCAGCCATGATGTAGGCCAGATGTAAATGAGCTCCTTACAGTTTTAAGTAATCACTACGTAACTTGTAGCAGGATCGTATAAATTGCAGCACTTTTTAGCATGCACCCTATATTCTCTGGAGTGAGGGGCACAAAGTAAACGAACTTGCATTTTGTGTCTATTATATTTAATTATTCACTGTAATTTAATTTGAAAGTAAATGTTAATTAAATGTACCAAATTAAATAGTAGAAAATAAGTTATTTAAATGACCAGCTCGAGGACATTCAACTTGCGTACAGTGACCTATTAGTCAGTAGGTACACTTCGCGGGGTATGTCTCTGTTTTATTAATTTAAATTAATTTGTTTTTTGTTGTGTTGATTAAAGGCATTCCAAATGTAAAATTAACGCAATAACTTTATTTACAAAAATTATCCATACATAGGGTTCTCGCCAGGACCTATCTAATGGATGCACCACCCAGATAATTTTACTGATCTCCCTTCTAAAATTGAAATCAGTATTCAGCTAAAATTTAGCCTTTATATTTATTTATTTTTTTCAGTGTTTGTTTGAACAAATTTTCATTAAATAACCTTGCGTTCGCATTGCACGGAAGCTTTGCGCTCACAAGAGCACGCTTCCATAGGCTCCAATGAGTCTCGTTCTCATGCTGTCAGACACAGCATAAGAATATAGCGCAGGGATGAATATATACATATATCTTTGTGTTTATATGTGTATATACACGCATTAACCTCTTCTGCCCTTAATACTTTCTATGCCTTCCTAACTGCACTGGGTTTTAGCTTGCTTAGGACAGCATAGAACGTCCTAGCCGTTTGGCTGTACTGAAGCCAAAGGCACTTCCTGAATCAGATTGTGGGCTGGAGGGGGTAACTAGATTCATAGGCAACCCCACCCCAACAAAATCCCATCATTGAAATCACCCAATCGCATTAACTATTGCGTACTTTCAATGTTTACTTATTTGTTTACATCTGAACTTTGTTCCGATGTAGAAAATTAAGTTCAAGCGGAAAGGGGTTAACGCATAAATGTATATAAGCATATACAGTGGATATAAAAAGTCTACACACCCCTGTTAAAATGTCAGGTGCTGTAAAAAAATGAGACAAAGATAAATAATTTCAGAACTTTTTCCACCTTTAATGTGACCTATAAACTGTACAACTCAATTGAAAAACAAACTGAAATCTTTTAGGTGGAGGGAGGTAAACAAAAAAAAACAAAAAACTAATGTGGTTGCATAAGTGTGCACATAACTGGGGATGTAGTTGTGGTAAGAATTAAGCGATCACATTCAAAATCATGGTAAATAGGAGTCAGCATACAACTGCCATCATTTAAAGTGCCTCTGATTAACCCCAAATAAAGTTCAGCTGCTCTAGTTGGTCTTTCCTGAAATTTTCTTAGTTGCGTCCTACAGCAAAAGCCATGGTCCACAGAGAGCTTCCAAAGCATCAGAGGGATCTCATTGTTAAAAGGTATCAGCCAGGAGAAGGGTACAAAAGAATTTCCAAGGCATTAGATATACCATGGAACACAGTGAAGACAGTCATCATCAAGTGGAGAAAATATGGTGCAACAGTGACATTACCAAGGGCTAGACGTCCCTCTAAAATTGATGAAAAGACGAGAAGGAAACTGGTCTGGGAGGCTGCCAAGAGGCCTACAGCAACATTAAAGGAGCTGCAGGAATATCTGGCAAGTACTGGCTGTGTGGTACATGTGACAACAATCGCCCGTATTCTTCATATGTCTGGGCTTTGGGGTAGAGTGGCAAGACGAAAGCCTTTTCTTACGAAGAAAAACATCCAAGCCCGGCTAAATGTTTCAAAAACACATCTGAAGTCTCCCAAAAGCATGTGGGAAAATGTGTTATGGTCTGATGAAACCAAGGTTGAACTTTTTGTCCAAAATTCCAAAACATATGTTTGGCGCAAAAACAACACTACATATAACCAAAAGAACACCATACTCACAGTGAAGCATTTTGGTGGCAGCATCATGCTTTTAGGTCTGTTTTTCTTCAGCTGGAACTGGGGCCTTAGTCAATGTAGAGGCAACTATGAACAGTTCCAAATACCAGTCAATATTGGCACAAAACCTTCAGGCTTCTGCTAGAAAGCTGAACATGAAGAGGAACTTCATCTTTCAGCATGACAATGACCCAAAGCATACATCCAAATCAACAAAGGAATGGCTTCACCAGAAGAAGATTAAAGTTTTTAAATGGCCCAGCCAGAGCCCAGACCTGAATCAGATCGAAAATCTGTGGGGTGATCTGAAGAGGACTGTGCATAGGAGATGCCCTGGCAATCTGACAGATTTGGAGTTTTTTTTGCAAAGGAGAGTGGGCAAATCTTGCCAGGTCAAAATGTGCCATGCTGCTAGACCCAAAAAGAATGAGTGCTGTAATAAAATCAAAAGGAGCTTCAACAAAGTATTAGTTTAAGGGTGTGCACACTTATGCAACCATATTATTTTAGTTTTTTATTTCTACTTTCCTCTACCTAAAAGATTTTAGTTTGTTTTTCAATTGAGTTGTACAGTTTATAGGTCACATTAAAGGTGGAAAAAGTTCTGAAATGATTTATCTTTGTCTGATTTTTTTACATCACAGAAACCTGACATTTTAACAGGGGTGTGTAGACTTTTTTTATCCACTGTATATTTATAGAGAACACACCTGCTCACTTTAATCCATTAAAACTGCTTCATGCAGTTATTTTTTAAAAAAAATGAAATGCTAGCTTTTTTTTATTTATTTAAAACGAACCTTACACTTAAATTTGGGGGGCAATTGGGGCACAATTAGAAAATTTACCAGCGATCTGATCTCTGGTTAATTTTCGGAGCGCTAATTACTACCGCAAGCTCACGGTAGCAATAACCAGCCACTTGAAATGGCTGGTTATTTATCTCGTGCCCGCCAGTTTACGGGCGCACAATAAATTAGCGTTCCACTTGTAATCTAGTCCTTTATGTTTAATTATGCAATTAATGTGTGCTTTTGGATAGCTTAAAGTGAAAGTAAATCCTAGCGTTTTACTAATGCTAGGATTGACTATTGAAACAAATAAAGGGGACTTTCGTTCATGAAGTATAAGATATTTCATGTAAAAAAAATTTGAGAAGAGGTGACGTTTTCACCTATTAGCCTATAGCCGTGCGGTAAATCCGGCTCCTATTGGCGCCAAGCTGGATTTACCACACGGCTATTGGCTAAGAGGTGAAAACGTCACCTCTTAGCAAAAAATGTTTTAGCCGTGGGCTGCTGTAGCAGCTAAAAATGGAAAACAAATGACCTTTCAACATGAAGTATCTTATACTTCATGTATTAAAGTCCCCTTTTTCTCCAACATTGGTGTGTCCGGTCCACGGCGTCATCCTTACTTGTGGGAATATCTCTTCCCCAACAGGAAATGGCAAAGAGTCCCAGCAAAGCTGGCCATATAGTCCCTCCTAGGCTCCGCCCACCCCAGTCATTCTCTTTGCCGTTGCTATCCCAGGGAATGAGCTTCCGCAGTCCAGAGTGGGTCATCGTCACGACCGACGCCAGCCTAGTGGGCTGGGGCGCGGTCTGGGAATCCCTGAAAGCTCAGGGACTGTGGTCTCGGGAAGAGTCTCTTCTCCCAATAAACATTCTGGAACTAAGAGCGATATTCATTGCTCTCAGGGCTTGGCCTCAGCTAGCAAAGGCCAGATTCATAAGATTCCAGTCAGACAACATGACGACTGTTGCGTATCTCAATCATCAGGGGGGAACAAGGAGTTCCCTGGCGATGAAAGAAGTGACCAAAATAATACAATGGGCGGAGAATCACTCCTGCCACCTATCTGCGATCCACATTCCAGGTGTGGAAAACTGGGAAGCGGATTATTTGAGTCGTCAGACATTCCATCCGGGGGAGTGGGAACTTCACCCGGAGATCTTTGCCCAGTTGACGCAACTATGGGGCATTCCAGATATGGATCTGATGGCGTCTCGTCAGAACTTCAAGGTTCCTTGCTACGGGTCCAGATCCAGGGATCCCAAGGCGACTCTTGTGGATGCACTAGTAGCGCCTTGGACCTTCAACCTAGCTTATGTGTTTCCACCGTTTCCTCTCATTCCCAGGCTGGTAGCCAGGATCAAACAGGAGAGGGCCTCGGTGATCTTGATAGCTCCTGCGTGGCCACGCAGGACTTGGTATGCAGACCTGGTGAATATGTCATCGGTTCCACCATGGAAGCTACCTTTGAGACAGGACCTTCTTGTTCAGGGTCCATTCGAACATCCAAATCTGGTCTCCCTCCAGCTAACGGCTTGGAGATTCTATCAAAGCGTGGGTTTTCAGATTCCGTGATAGATACTCTGGTTCAAGCCAGAAAACCGGTAACTAGGAAGATTTACCATAAAATATGGAAAAGATATATCTGCTGGTGTGAATCCAAGGGATTCCCATGGAATAAGATAAAGATTCCTAGGATTCTTTCCTTTCTACAAGAAGGTTTGGATAAAGGATTATCTGCGAGTTCTCTAAAGGGACAGATTTCTGCTTTATCTGTCCTACTGCACAAACGACTGGCAGTTGTACCAGATGTTCAAGCATTTGTTCAGGCTCTGGTTAGGATCAAGCCTGTTTACAGACCTTTGACTCCTCCCTGGAGTTTAAATCTAGTTCTTTCAGTTCTTCAAGGGGTTCCGTTTGAACCTCTACATTCCATAGATATTAAGTTGTTATCTTGGAAAGTTTTATTTTTGGTTGCTATTTCTTCTTCTAGAAGAGTTTCTGAGTTATCTGCTCTACAGTGTACTCCACCCTATCTGGTGTTCCATTCAGATAAGGTTGTTCTGCGTACTAAGCCTGGTTTTCTACCAAAGGTTGTTTCCAACAAAAATATTAATCAGGAGATAGTTGTACCTTCTTTGTGTCCGAATCCAGTTTCAAAGAAGGAACGTTTGCTACACAATTTAGATGTAGTCTGTGCTCTAAAGTTCTACTTAGAAGCTACAAAAGAGTTCAGACAAACTTCTTCTCTGTTTGTCGTCTATTCTGGTAAAAGGAGAGGTCAAAAAGCAACTTCTACCTCTCTTTCCTTTTGGCTTAAAAGCATCATCCGATTGGCTTATGAGACTGCCGGACGGCAGCCTCCTGAAAGAATCACAGCTCACTCCACTAGGGCTGTAACTTCCACATGGGCCTTCAAGAATGAGGCTTCTGTTGATCAGATATGTAAGGCAGCGACTTGGTCTTCACTGCACACTTTTGCCAAATTTTAAAAATTTGATACTTTTGCTTCTTCGGAGGCTATTTTTGGGAGAAAGGTTTTGCAAGCCGTGGTGCCTTCCGTTTAGGTGACCTGATTTGCTCCCTCCCTTCATCCCTGTCCTAAAGCTTTGGTATTGGTTCCCACAAGTAAGGATGACCGTGGTGGACCGGACACACCAATGTTGGAGAAAACAGAATTTATGCTTACCTGATAAATTACTTTCTCCAACGGTGTGTCCGGTCCATGGCCCGCCCTGGTTTTTTAATCAGGTCCGATGAATTATTTTCTTTAACTACAGTCACCACGACACCCTATGGTTTCTCCTATTTTTTCCTCCTGTCCGTCGGTCGAATGACTGGGGTGGGCGGAGCCTAGGAGGGACTATATGGCCAGCTTTGCTGGGACTCTTTGCCATTTCCTGTTGGGGAAGAGATATTCCCACAAGTAAGGATGACGCCGTGGACCGGACACACCGTTGGAGAAAGTAATTTATCAGGTAAGCATAAATTCTGTTATTTGTTTCAATAGTCAATCCTAGCGTTTGTAAAAACGGTCTGTATTTGTGACTATTGAAACCGGGTTACAAAGAGAATGCCATGTTTCCTTAAGATATGGGGACTTTGTAAATGAAATCTTTTGTTTCCTCAGGGGCCTTATTCCAAGGCTTTTAGGTGACATTATATCTCTGTGGATCTGTAATACCGTGGCCTATTTTATCAACACATATGCACTTGAAAATGGGGTAAGTTCTTATGTATGTCCCAAATGCTTATTTTGTGTAGTTTTTGATTATGGGCTGTTGTACTATACAACTTGAGCTCTGACCCATATGCCATTGCACCTTTTAGAAGAAAAATTATTTTGATTGTGCTTTCTCCATAGGGAGTTGGGGAAATGAAAGGCTACTCTCAGGCTATTACTGGGGTGAGTATAATTGTATAGAAAGTCTGTTAATCCTATATTTTTTTAATATTTTAAAGGTACTTCAAGGAACTCTTGCTTTTTTGTACACAATTGTGCTTTTTCCCCATACTCTCTAGAGAGGTCAAAAAGCAAAATCTGTAACCTAGGTTTCCAAAATGCTGTGAATATCCTATACCAGCTATTAGTCTCAGCAATTACAGGTCATAGTATTTTCTTTTTTGGCCTCTCTAGGGAGAGTGGGATACAGCACAATATTTACACAAAAGCCAGAGGTGTTTTAAAGGGACAGTATATACCAATTTTATTTTAACTGCATGTAATAGACACTACTATAAAGAATATGCACATATGCTGATTTAAAAATCCAGTATAAAACAGTTTGAAAACTTACTTTGAAGCTCCCAGTTTAGCACTGTTAGCTGGAACACACACTGCAAGCGTTTCTATATATATAAAAAAAAGCAGACCCCCCCCCCTTTCCTCTGCATATGAAGACCCTTTACACAAACAGGAGCAAGCTGGAGTAGGTATACATCAGTATACTTCTAAAAAATTGGGGCTTGAAAATCAGCGCAATATCATTTGGAAAAAAAAAAGAAAACTATACTTTCTTTCATGTAATTAGCAAGAGTCCATGAGCTAGTGACGTATGGGATATACATTCCTACCAGGAGGGGCAAAGTTTCCCAAACCTCAAGATGCCTATAAATACACCCCTCACCACACCCACAAATCAGTTTTACAAACTTTGCCTCCTATGGAGGTGGTGAAGTAAGTTTGTGCTAGATTCTACGTTGATATGCGCTCCGCAGCAGGTTGGAGCCCGGTTTTCCTCTCAGCGTGCAGTGAATGTCAGAGCTATGTGAGGAGAGTATTGCCTATTTGAATTCAATGATCTCCTTCTACGGGGTCTATTTCATAGGTTCTCTGTTATCGGTCGTAGAGATTCATCTCTTACCTCCCTTTTCAGATCGACGATATACTCTTATATATACCATTACCTCTGCTGATTTTCGTTTCAGTACTGGTTTGGCTTTCTACAACATGTAGATGAGTGTCCTGGGGTAAGTAAGTCTTATTTTCTGTGACACTCTAAGCTATGGTTGGGCACTTTTTTATAAAGTTCTAAATATATGTATTCAAACATTTATTTGCCTTGACTCAGGATGTTCAACATTCCTTATTTCAGACAGTCGGTTTCATATTTGGGATAATGCATATGAATAAATCAATTTTTTTCTTACCTTAAAATTTGACTTTTTCCCTGTGGGCTGTTAGGCTCGCGGGGGCTGAAAATGCTTCATTTTATTGCGTCATTCTTGGCGTGGACTTTTTTGGCGCAAAATTTTTTTTCTGTTTCCGGCGTCATACGTGTCGCCGGAAGTTGCGTCATTTTTTTTACGTTCTTTTGCGCCAAAAGTGTCGGCATTCCGGATGTGGCGTCATTGCCAAAAGCATTTAGGCGCTAAATAATGTGGGTGTCATTTTTGGCGCTAAAAAAATATGGGCGTCACTATTGTCTCCACATTATTTAAGTCTCATTATTTATTGCTTCTGGTTGCTAGAAGCTTGTTCACTGGCATTTTTTCCCATTCCTGAAACTGTCATTTAAGGAATTTGATCAATTTTGCTTTATATGTTGTTTTTTCTATTACATATTGCAAGATGTCCCACGTTGAAACTGAGTCAGAAGATACTTCTGGAAAATCGCTGCCTGGTGCTGGAGCTACCAAAGCTAAGTGTATCTGCTGTAAACTTATGGTATCTGTTCCTCCAGCTGTTGTTTGTACTGTTTGTCATGACAAACTTGTTAATGCAGATAATATTTCCTTTAGTACTGTTACATTACCTGTTGCTGTTCCGTCAACATCTAATACTCAGAGTGTTCCTGATAACATAAGAGATTTTGTTTCTAAATCCATTAAGAAGGCTATGTCTGTTATTCCTCCTTCTAGTAAACGTAAAAAGTCTTATAAAACTTCTCATTTTTCAGATGAATTTTTAAATGAACATCATCATTCTGATTCTGATAATGGTTCTTCTGGTTCAGAGGATTCTGTCTCAGAGGTTGATGCTGATAAATCTTCATATTTATTTAAAATGGAATTTATTCGTTCTTTACTTAAAGAAGTCCTAATTGCATTAGAAATTGAGGATTCTGGTCCTCTTGATACTAAATCTAAACGTTTAGATAAGGTTTTTAAATCTCCTGTAGTTATTCCAGAAGTTTTTCCTGTCCCTAGTGCTATTTCTGAAGTAATTTCCAGGGAATGGAATAATTTGGGTAATTCATTTACTCCTTCTAAACGTTTTAAGCAATTATATCCTGTGCCATCTGACAGATTAGAGTTTTGGGACAAAATCCCTAAGGTTGATGGGGCTGTCTCTACTCTTGCTAAGCGTACTACTATTCCTACGGCAGATGGTACTTCCTTTAAGGATCCTTTAGATAGGAAAATTGAATCCTTTCTAAGAAAAGCTTACTTGTGTTCAGGTAATCTTCTTAGACCTGCTATATCTTTAGCGGATGTTGCTGCAGCTTCAACTTTTTGGTTAGAAGCTTTAGCGCAACAAGTAACAGATCATAATTCTCATAGCATTATTATTCTTCTTCAACATGCTAATAATTTTATTTGTGATGCCATCTTTGATATCATTAGAGTTGATGTCAGGTATATGTCTCTAGCTATTTTAGCTAGAAGAGCTTTATGGCTTAAAACTTGGAATGCTGATATGTCTTCTAAGTCTACTCTGCTTTCCCTTTCTTTCCAGGGTAATAAATTGTTTGGTTCTCAGTTGGATTCTATTATCTCAACTGTTACTGGAGGGAAAGGAACTTTTTTACCACAGGATAAAAAATCTAAAGGTAAATTTAGGTCTAATAATCGTTTTCGTTCCTTTCGTCACAATAAGGAACAAAAGCCTGATCCTTCACCCACAGGAGCGGTATCAGTTTGGAAACCATCTCCAGTCTGGAATAAATCCAAGCCTTTTAGAAAATCAAAGCCAGCTCCTAAGTCCACATGAAGGTGCGGCCCTCATTCCAGCTCAGCTGGTAGGGGGCAGATTATGTTTTTTCAAAGAAATTTGGATCAATTCCGTTCACAATCTTTGGATTCAGAACATTGTTTCAGAAGGGTACAGAATTGGCTTCAAGATAAGGCCTCCTGCAAAGAGATTTTTTCTTTCCCGTGTCCCAGTAAACCCTGCGAAGGCTCAAGCATTTCTGAAATGTGTTTCAGATCTAGAGTTGGCTGGAGTAATTATGCCAGTTCCAGTTCTGGAACAGGGACTGGGGTTTTATTCAAATCTCTTCATTGTAAGGACTATCCTGCCTTTTGTTCAGCAAGGGCATTATATGTCTACAATAGATTTACAGGATGCATATCTGCATATTCCGATTCATCCAGATCACTGTCAGTTTCTGAGATTCTCTTTCCTAGACAAGCATTACCAGTTTGTGGCTCTGCCGTTTGGCCTAGCTACAGCTCCAAGAATTTTTACGAAGGTTCTCGGTGCCCTTCTGTCTGTAATCAGAGAACAGGGTATTGTGGTATTTCCTTATTTGGACGATACCTTGGTACTTGCTCAGTCTTCACATTTAGCAGAATCTCATACGAATCGACTTGTGGTGTTTCTTCAACATCATGGTTGGAGGATCAATTTACCAAAAAGTTCATTGATTCCTCAGACACAGGTAACCTTTTTAGGTTTCCAGATAGATTCAGTGTCCATGACTCTATCTTTGACAGACAAGAGACGTCTAAAATTGATATCAGCTTGTCGAAACCTTCAGTCACAATCATTCCCTTCGGTAGCCTTATGCATGGAAATTCTAGGACTTATGACTGCTGCATCGGACGCGATCCCCTTTGCTCGTTTTCACATGCGGCCTCTTCAGCTCTGTATGCTGAACCAGTGGTGCAGGGATTACACAAAGATATCTCAATTGATATCTTTAAAACCGATTGTACGACACTCTGACGTGGTGGACAGATCACCATCGTTTAGTTCAGGGGGCTTCTTTTGTTCTTCCGACCTGGACTGTAATTTCAACAGATGCAAGTCTTACAGGTTGGGGAGCTGTGTGGGGGTCTCTGACAGCACAAGGGGTTTGGGAATCTCAGGAGGTGAGATTACCGATCAATATTTTGGAACTCCGTGCAATTTTCAGAGCTCTTCAGTCTTGGCCTCTTCTAAAGAGAGAATCGTTCATTTGTTTTCAGACAGACAATGTCACAACTGTGGCATACATCAATCATCAAGGAGGGACTCACAGTCCTCTGGCTATGAAAGAAGTATCTCGAATTCTGGTATGGGCGGAATCCAGCTCCTGTCTAGTTTCTGCGGTTCATATCCCAGGTATAGACAATTGGGAAGCGGATTATCTCAGTCGCCAAACGTTACATCCGGGCGAATGGTCTCTTCACCCAGAGGTATTTCTTCAGATTGTTCAAATGTGGCGACTTACAGAAATAGATTTGATGGCCTCTCATCTAAACAAGAAACTTCCCAGGTATCTGTCCAGATCCAGGGATCCTCAAGCGGTAGCAGTGGATGCATTGTCACTTCCTTGGAAGTATCATCCTGCCTATATCTTTCCGCCTCTAGTTCTTCTTCCAAGAGTAATCTCCAAGATTCTGAAGGAATGCTCGTTTGTTCTGCTGGTAGCTCCAGCATGGCCTCACAGGTTTTGGTATGCGGATCTTGTCCGGATGGCCTCTTGCCAACTGTGGACTCTTCCGTTAAGGCCAGACCTTCTGTCGCAAGGTCCTTTTTTTCCATCAGGATCTCAAATCCTTAAATTTAAAGGTATGGAGATTGAACGCTTGATTCTTAGTCAAAGAGGTTTCTCTGACTCTGTGATTAATACTATGTTACAGGCTCGTAAATCTGTATCTAGGGAGATATATTATAGAGTCTGGAAGACTTATATTTCTTGGTGTCTTTCTCATCTTTTTTCCTGGCATTCTTTTAGAATTCCGAGAATTTTACAGTTTTTTAAGGATGGTTTGGATAAAGGTTTGTCTGCAAGTTCTTTGAAAGGACAAATCTCTGCTCTTTCTGTTCTTTTTCACAGAAAGATTGCTAATCTTCCTGATATTCATTGTTTTGTACAAGCTTTGGTTCGTATAAAACCTGTCATTAAGTCAATTTCTCCTCCTTGGAGTTTGAATTTGGTTCTGGGGGCTCTTCAAGCTCCTCCGTTTGAACCTATGCATTCATTGGACATTAAATTACTTTCTTGGAAAGTTTTGTTCCTTTTGGCCATCTCTTCTGCTAGAAGAGTTTCTGAATTATCTGCTCTTTCTTGTGAGTCTCCTTTTCTGATTTTTCACCAGGATAAGGCGGTGTTGCGAACTTCTTTTAAATTTTTACCTAAGGTTGTGAATTCCAACAACATTAGTAGAGAAATTGTGGTTCCTTCATTATGTCCTAATCCTAAGAATTCTAAGGAGAAATCATTGTATTCTTTGGATGTAGTTAGAGCTTTGAAATATTATGTTGAAGCTACTAAGAATTTCCGAAAGACTTCTAGTCTATTTGTTATCTTTTCCGGTTCTAGGAAAGGTCAGAAGGCCTCTGCCATTTCTTTGGCATCTTGGTTGAAATCTTTAATTCATCATGCTTATGTCGAGTCGGGTAAAACTCCGCCTCAAAGGATTACAGCTCATTCTACTAGGTCAGTTTCTACTTCCTGGGCGTTTAGGAATGAAGCTTCGGTTGATCAGATTTGCAAAGCAGCAACTTGGTCTTCTTTGCATACTTTTACTAAATTCTACCATTTTGATGTGTTTTCTTCTTCTGAAGCTGTCTTTGGTAGAAAAGTACTTCAGGCAGCTGTTTCAGTTTGAATCTTCTGCTTATATTTTCAGTTTTTTTCTTTATAAGATTTAAACTTTATTTTTGGGTGTGGATTTTTTTCAGCGGAATTGGCTGTCTTTATTTTATCCCTCCCTCTCTAGTGACTCTTGCGTGGAAGATCCACATCTTGGGTAGTCATTATCCCATACGTCACTAGCTCATGGACTCTTGCTAATTACATGAAAGAAAACATAATTTATGTAAGAACTTACCTGATAAATTCATTTCTTTCATATTAGCAAGAGTCCATGAGGCCCACCCTTTTTTTGTGGTGGTTATGATTTTTTTGTATAAAGCACAATTATTCCAATTCCTTATATTTATGCTTAGCACTTTTTTCTTATCACCCCACTTCTTGGCTATTCGTTAAACTGATTTGTCGGTGTGGTGAGGGGTGTATTTATAGGCATCTTGAGGTTTGGGAAACTTTGCCCCTCCTGGTAGGAATGTATATCCCATACGTCACTAGCTCATGGACTCTTGCTAATATGAAAGAAATGAATTTATCAGGTAAGTTCTTACATAAATTATGTTTGTGTTTGTTTTTGTTTTTTTAAAACCCTGTATTGGTTATATAAATGGATCATCTACAAAACATGTATGTAAGAAAAATCTAGTGTATAATGTCCCGTTAAAGTGATATTAAATGTTATGAGATTGTAATACAAAATGTTTAATTATGTGTAGTTAAACTTTGCAGTATGCTTTAATTTTTTTTAAATTGTCACCTTTTCCTGTAATTTATGTGTATAGAAAGAGAAAAAATCTATTATAGAAAAGGCGCTCAGCTATATGATAATATATATAAGATGATATGTATAATGTGTCATATACAAGTGTACGTTTAGGTCCACAAATAGTATAGGGTGATATCCTGGTGATAATCTTCACAATAGTTCAGTAATAGTTTAGTCAAGTAAGGATTTACTGCTTACCAGCCGTTACCTCAATCGTATGAGGTAAGGTTCAGAAAAAAGTAGAGTCAGAAATGTGAGTTTCTGGCTCCAAGAGCAGATTGCATTTATTAGCACTTACTGTCCCCTACATTAGGTATCAAAAACCTTGAAAAGGAAGGAAATGTGGGTGGAGCAGCGTGTATCTATAATTAAAACCTAACTTTTATTTCAACACTTAAAAAAAGGAAATAATAACATACAATTAAAAACACAAATTCGCGTAGAACTTAGAAATTGGGGTTAAATTGTACCCTTTATTTAGTATTTGGGTGGAGTAACGAAATGAAAGAGGGGTATCAGCGTTCAGATATTATAATACTGAAATACGGTTATCTGAAGAGCTGATATAAGTGTGGATTCTCTTCTATCTCTGACAACTACGTTACTGTATCAAATTATTGATGTGCATACGTATGGTGTTGCTCAGGGTATTATATCTCTCTGATAAGACTGAATAATGTACACCTCCTCTAATGGGCTTGTATATCAGATTGAGGAAATATAGTATCGTATTCAATTAAATTGATAAGAGAATAAACTTTTATGATTTAAGATTTAGGTGTTGTGTACACGTGCAGATGTAATTCTACTATATATGCTGGAATTCAAGTATTGAGAAAAAATGTATATATCTGGCTACAATACGCTGTAGAGATAAATGCCTTTAGATAATGCTTAAATAGCAAATTTTATCTTAGTCCTTATAAGAGTAATAGGAGCATTCCCCTTATTTCTGGGGCATTGTGGTCTGTACACAAGCTGTTATATCTTTTCTCTTAATCTTGTTTAAGTAAATATATCTGCAGAATTAGATCATGCATATAAACACATACATACATATGCAGTTTGTTGTTTAACTCGTTGGTGCAGATACTTTGTATCAATAGTTGGAGATTATATAAGTTGATACTTGTGAACGATATCTTGATGTGGCAATGTAGCTTAGTTGTTATTGTGCTTCTTTTTCAATCTATTTTTTCTATTACATATGGATACTTGTGGAGTGTTGAAATTACAACCTTCAAACAGAGTAGTTATTGGTTGTATTTTTTGTAGAATCAAATCAATGTAGGGCTGATTACGCTTTCCCCTTAGTATATATATATATATATATATATATATATATATATATATATATATATATATATATATATATATATATATTGACTTTGACTTAATTACAGCTTTGTGTGATTCAATGTGTTATATATCTTTGTATATTTTTCTTGAATTTTCTTGGGAGTCACTACACTTGGCCTTATGTATTACTTTATTTACTGAAACTGTTGTATATGTTTGGTATATTCAGTAATATATCCTACTTGCTAGTGCAATATTTGTTCACAATATCATTTATAAATTCTTGCAGTTCGCTTGTATTATTCGGTAATACTGCTGACTGTGTAATACCGTAATGGTTTTATATATCTAGACCCTGATAGCTTGCTTAGATAATTTCACTCATTTTATAGAGCTCTTAATAATTATACTGTTGAGTGGACTATACAAGTACGGGTCTTAGTTTGTTGACCATAACATCTAAGCTAAGTCTGCAATTGTCCCCCGATTTCCAGCAGTATTGCTTGGGAGCCGGTATATTTTTGATATAGCAGTCTTGTGGTCTTTAAAATATTGACTAGCGTCTGATAAATTGTAGTGGAATCAGGTCAAGTAATACTGAAACTTCTATGGCAGCGGTTACTCAGTAAAGTTCAGAGTCACACTTTTTTTCTCTCATTCACACTGTATTGTTTGTTTGGTTATCCTTGCATTCACATCGTTTGTTTGTATTACTGAATGTAGAAGCATCCACATCAGTCTTCCCCAACTTATTTTAAATTATTCCCCAATACTCATTCATACATTCATTTTGTTATCTTAGTTCTACGTTCTTTTGCTAATTAAAAAACTAAATAGGTTGAAATCGAGATGTCAACCTCTCCCTAACATGTTTCGCCGTTTGTAATTCCGGCTTTTTCAAAGGGTGACGCGCGCAACAATCTTCGGTGATTTATTGGCTTTGCTCCACCCTGTCGTCAGTTGGTCGCCAATCGGAATCCCTATGTGTTTGATTGACGGCTGTTTGAATTACGTCAATATCTAATTGGATGCCTTATTCTTTAAATTTGTTTGGATTGCTTCTTAAACTTTGGTATAATACTGATAATGTATTTTATAGGGTTATTGAAGTATGTTTGTAAGGTGATTGAAGTACTTGAGGCTTATGTCTGTTTGATCGATATCATCCGTAATACATTTACATGTTTTCATAAATGTCCGCTATACTACATTGAATCATGATATATGTTTATACTATGAATAGTATGTATAATGTGTATAGATGGGCTGAATACAGTCAAGTACTTTAACTTTATATTCCTCATATAAGTTTTAAGTTAATATTGACTCTTCATTAGTATCTCTCATATTATTTATTATATGAATTGATGTAAATATATCGATAAATAAGAGGATAAAGAGAATTTTTTTGGAGGGTATCATATGTATATTGCATGCACTTAGGTTGAATAAATCAATCAGACTCTTCTAAATTAAACCTAGGTTGTTACCCAATCTATCATCTTCGGGCAAATGCACATACTACTGATAGATTTTTATTCTATTTATGTTGAGAGCACTCTTCTGTAATAAATGTTATATTAACTTATGGAGGTGTGAATTGGTTGTTTTTGGGTGACGAGCGTGACAGTGAGCTGTTGTGCTGGTAATGCGAGAATTGCTTTTGATAAGCTTTCTGCAGTGATTTAGAGAAGAGGAGTGGGTGCTGCGTGTGATGATATATTTATTCAATGCTACTTAGGTTGAATAGGATGATTTAGGGAGATTTGTATTCTTTTTATAAAATTGAATTAGCGATTTCGATTTCTTGTGACAACGTTAATATAACCTTCTAGTGTAGCTGTGTAAGACGTTTATATTAGGGGGATTTTTGGACCTACTGAGGTGCAATACTTTATCACTCTATATGTGTAATTATGTTTAATATTGGGAACACGTGTCATACTTGAAATGTGAGTGATCGGTGAAGTTTGGCTTGTCATTGTGAGTGGAGGTGTAATGTGCTCTTGGATGGTGATAAAGGTGATGTAGGGGATAAAGGGATAAATGTGGATACAAAATGGGGGGTAAAGACACAAGGGGGGTCGAGTGAAAAGGGGGACTTGGGAAGGAGTGAACGTGATTACAAAGTTAGGGGTGAGTGTTAGGACTGTGAAGGAGAGGTGAAAAACACAACGTGAAGTAATTTATTAATGCAATAAGATTGGAAATACCACCTGTGTGAGTATTACATATATTAAATTCTGATTGGTGAATTTTGAGTAATAGTTTTTGCTGAATATATTTTGTTATTTTACAGAAGAAACCTTAACGTTTGTACTATTTTGATATGAACTATTAAAGGAGCACCAAGGCTTGTTAATATCATTGTATGATTTTTCGTGCATGATTTGAATGACATATTTTCTTTTTCTGCGTTATAAGAACATTGAATAATTATTTTGTTCATTTAAACCTTTTGGATGAACGCAATCCATAAGGTATATCCATTTAGTTTCTATCTTTTGGAGGGCCTTCTCTAGGTCTCCTCCTCTTAGTCCTAGGGACAGCTTTTGGACGCCGTAGCATTCCAGTTCAGAGGTTTTGCAATGATGGTATTTTAGAAAGTGAGATGCTACAGATGTTAATTTTTTATCTTTTTGTAAATCTTTGGGAGCATTACGAATATTTCTTAGGTGTTCCATGATTCTTGTGTGTAACTTTCTAGTGGTCATTCCTATATAAGTATAGGGACACTTGCATTGGAGGGCATATATGTGTCCCACAGTGTTACAACTTATGTATGTTTTGATTTGGTGTGATTTGCCAAATCTGTCTGTGATCGTTTTTTTCTTTTTCATCATGTGTGAGCAAGTTGAACAGCTTCCACAGGGGAAAGAGCCTTTCTCTGGAGTTCTTATTGGTTTAGTTTTCTTGATGTAATGGCTAGGACTTAATCTTTCTTTTAGATTTCTTGATCTTCTGTAGCTGATTTCTACTTTTTGACCAATTATACTTTTTAAAATTGGATCAGCTTGTAGTATATGCCAGTTGTTTTGAATGATTCTGATGACTTCTTGTGATTGGTCATTATAGATAGGTCAAGACTAATCTTGTTTTGTTGTCCTGTTTTTTTGGTCGGACCTTCAATAGGTCAGATCTGGGTGTATTATATGCTCTTTTTTTAGCTTTTTGAATGGACCTTTTACTGTAACCTCTCACTTTTAACCTATTTTCCAGTTCTGTGGCTCTTTTTCTAAAGGTTTGCTCATCTGAGCAATTACGTTTGATCCTAAGAAATTCCCCAATGGGTAACGACTTGGTGGTATTGGGTGCGTGTGCGCTGGTTGAATGTAGTACGTTGTTGGTGGCTGTTCTTTTTCTGTATAGGTCTGTTGAGAGTGTACCATCAGGGTTCTTCTGAATGAGTAAGTCTAGAAAGGATATATTGGTTAAGCTTTTTTCGTAAGTTAATTTTATATTTAATTTGTTATTGTTTAGACCAGCGCACACGCACCCAATACCACCAAGTCGTTACCCATTGGGGAATTTCTTAGGATCAAACGTAATTGCTCAGATGAGCAAACCTTTAGAAAAAGAGCCACAGAACTGGAAAATAGGTTAAAAGTGAGAGGTTACAGTAAAAGGTCCATTCAAAAAGCTAAAAAAAGAGCATATAATACACCCAGATCTGACCTATTGAAGGTCCGACCAAAAAAACAGGACAACAAAACAAGATTAGTCTTGACCTATCTATAATGACCAATCACAAGAAGTCATCAGAATCATTCAAAACAACTGGCATATACTACAAGCTGATCCAATTTTAAAAAGTATAATTGGTCAAAAAGTAGAAATCAGCTACAGAAGATCAAGAAATCTAAAAGAAAGATTAAGTCCTAGCCATTACATCAAGAAAACTAAACCAATAAGAACTCCAGAGAAAGGCTCTTTCCCCTGTGGAAGCTGTTGAACTTGCTCACACATGATGAAAAAGAAAAAAACGATCACAGACAGATTTGGCAAATCACACCAAATCAAAACATACATAAGTTGTAACACTGTGGGACTCATATATGCCCTCCAATGCAAGTGTCCCTATACTTATATAGGAATGACCACTAGAAAGTTACACACAAGAATCATGGAACACCTAAGAAATATTCGTAATGCTCCCAAAGATTTACAAAAAGATAAAAAATTAACATCTGTAGCATCTCACTTTCTAAAATACCATCATTGCAAAACCTCTGAACTGGAATGCTACGGCGTCCAAAAGCTGTCCCTAGGACTAAGAGGAGGAGACCTAGAGAAGGCCCTCCAAAAGATAGAAACTAAATGGATATACCTTATGGATTGCGTTCATCCAAAAGGTTTAAATGAACAAAATAATTATTCAATGTTCTTATAACGCAGAAAAAGAAAATATGTCATTCAAATCATGCACGAAAAATCATACAATGATATTAACAAGCCTTGGTGCTCCTTTAATAGTTCATATCAAAATAGTACAAACGTTAAGGTTTCTTCTGTAAAATAACAAAATATATTCAGCAAAAACTATTACTCAAAATTCACCAATCAGAATTTAATATATGTAATACTCACACAGGTGGTATTTCCAATCTTATTGCATTAATAAATTACTTCACGTTGTGTTTTTCACCTCTCCTTCACAGTCCTAACACTCACCCCTAACTTTGTAATCACGTTCACTCCTTCCCAAGTCCCCCTTTTCACTCGACCCCCCTTGTGTCTTTACCCCCCATTTTGTATCCACATTTATCCCTTTATCCCCTACATCACCTTTATCACCATCCAAGAGCACATTACACCTCCACTCACAATGACAAGCCAAACTTCACCGATCACTCACATTTCAAGTATGACACGTGTTCCCAATATTAAACATAATTACACATATAGAGTGATAAAGTATTGCACCTCAGTAGGTCCAAAAATCCCCCTAATATAAACGTCTTACACAGCTACACTAGAAGGTTATATTAACGTTGTCACAAGAAATCGAAATCGCTAATTCAATTTTATAAAAAGAATACAAATCTCCCTAAATCATCCTATTCAACCTAAGTAGCATTGAATAAATATATCATCACACGCAGCACCCACTCCTCTTCTCTAAATCACTGCAGAAAGCTTATCAAAAGCAATTCTCGCATTACCAGCACAACAGCTCACTGTCACGCTCGTCACCCAAAAACAACCAATTCACACCTCCATAAGTTAATATAACATTTATTACAGAAGAGTGCTCTCAACATAAATAGAATAAAAATCTATCAGTAGTATGTGCATTTGCCCGAAGATGATAGATTGGGTAACAACCTAGGTTTAATTTAGAAGAGTCTGATTGATTTATTCAACCTAAGTGCATGCAATATACATATGATACCCTCCAAAAAAATTCTCTTTATCCTCTTATTTATCGATATATTTACATCAATTCATATAATAAATAATATGAGAGATACTAATGAAGAGTCAATATTAACTTAAAACTTATATGAGGAATATAAAGTTAAAGTACTTGACTGTATTCAGCCCATCTATACACATTATACATACTATTCATAGTATAAACATATATCATGATTCAATGTAGTATAGCGGACATTTATGAAAACATGTAAATGTATTACGGATGATATCGATCAAACAGACATAAGCCTCAAGTACTTCAATCACCTTACAAACATACTTCAATAACCCTATAAAATACATTATCAGTATTATACCAAAGTTTAAGAAGCAATCCAAACAAATTTAAAGAATAAGGCATCCAATTAGATATTGACGTAATTCAAACAGCCGTCAATCAAACACATAGGGATTCCGATTGGCGACCAACTGACGACAGGGTGGAGCAAAGCCAATAAATCACCGAAGATTGTTGCGTGCGTCACCCTTTGAAAAAGCCGGAATTACAAACGGCGAAACATGTTAGGGAGAGGTTGACATCTCGATTTCAACCTATTTAGTTTTTTAATTAGCAAAAGAACGTAGAACTAAGATAACAAAATGAATGTATGAATGAGTATTGGGGAATAATTTAAAATAAGTTGGGGAAGACTGATGTGGATGCTTCTACATTCAGTAATACAAACAAACGATGTGAATGCAAGGATAACCAAACAAACAATACAGTGTGAATGAGAGAAAAAAAGTGTGACTCTGAACTTTACTGAGTAACCGCTGCCATAGAAGTTTCAGTATTACTTGACCTGATTCCACTACAATTTATCAGACGCTAGTCAATATTTTAAAGACCACAAGACTGCTATATCAAAAATATACCGGCTCCCAAGCAATACTACTGGAAATCTGGGGACAATTGCAGACTTAGCTTAGATGTTATGGTCAACAAACTAAGACCCGTACTTGTATAGTCCACTCAACAGTATAATTATTAAGAGCTCTATAAAATGAGTGAAATTATCTAAGCAAGCTATCAGGGTCTAGATATATAAAACCATTACGGTATTACACAGTCAGCAGTATTACCGAATAATACAAGCGAACTGCAAGAATTTATAAATGATATTGTGAACAAATATTGCACTAGCAAGTAGGATATATTACTGAATATACCAAACATATACAACAGTTTCAGTATATAAAGTAATAATACATAAGGCCAAGTGTAGTGACTCCCAAGAAAATTCAAGAAAAATATACAAAGATATATAACACATTGAATCACACAAAGCTGTAATTAAGTCAAAGTCAATATATATATATATATATATATATATACTAAGGGGAAAGCGTAATCAGCCCTACATTGATTTGATTCTACAAAAAATACAACCAATAACTACTCTGTTTGAAGGTTGTAATTTCAACACTCCACAAGTATCCATATGTAATAGAAAAAATAGATTGAAAAAGAAGCACAATAACAACTAAGCTACATTGCCACATCAAGATATCGTTCACAAGTATCAACTTATATAATCTCCAACTATTGATACAAAGTATCTGCACCAACGAGTTAAACAACAAACTGCATATGTATGTATGTGTTTATATGCATGATCTAATTCTGCAGATATATTTACTTAAACAAGATTAAGAGAAAAGATATAACAGCTTGTGTACAGACCACAATGCCCCAGAAATAAGGGGAATGCTCCTATTACTCTTATAAGGACTAAGATAAAATTTGCTATTTAAGCATTATCTAAAGGCATTTATCTCTACAGCGTATTGTAGCCAGATATATACATTTTTTCTCAATACTTGAATTCCAGCATATATAGTAGAATTACATCTGCACGTGTACACAACACCTAAATCTTAAATCATAAAAGTTTATTCTCTTATCAATTTAATTGAATACGATACTATATTTCCTCAATCTGATATACAAGCCCATTAGAGGAGGTGTACATTATTCAGTCTTATCAGAGAGATATAATACCCTGAGCAACACCATACGTATGCACATCAATAATTTGATACAGTAACGTAGTTGTCAGAGATAGAAGAGAATCCACACTTATATCAGCTCTTCAGATAACCGTATTTCAGTATTATAATATCTGAACGCTGATACCCCTCTTTCATTTCGTTACTCCACCCAAATACTAAATAAAGGGTACAATTTAACCCCAATTTCTAAGTTCTACGCGAATTTGTGTTTTTAATTGTATGTTATTATTTCCTTTTTTTAAGTGTTGAAATAAAAGTTAGGTTTTAATTATAGATACACGCTGCTCCACCCACATTTCCTTCCTTTTCAAGGTTTTTGATACCTAATGTAGGGGACAGTAAGTGCTAATAAATGCAATCTGCTCTTGGAGCCAGAAACTCACATTTCTGACTCTACTTTTTTCTGAATCATTGATTCTTGCATAAGCACTCCAGCAAGTACCCACTGTAAAATTAAATGTAGGTACAAACTAGCAGTCCCTATTCACGTGTGTAGTGCGGTTGCAATCTTTTGCGTTTTCTAGTATGAGGTAAGGTGTTGGCCCAATTATAGATGGTACACTGTGTTTTTCCGTCACTGTCCTGGTGCTAGTCCGGGAAAGCTTTGTTGAAATGGGGTCCCCTCTCAGGATTTTTTGGGCTTGTGAGAATGAAGATCCTGGACTCTCTTTGATGAGAAAGTAGTGGACTGTAATCTGTCTCTGTATATTTCTATTCAATGGTGGTAGGAATACTTTCTCCTTCTGGATGATCCTTGGGATGGTGTGCCTTCAGATGGTGAGAATCTCTGTCTCCTCAGGTTGTAGTTGAGGTATTTATCATCGGAGAAAAAAAGAGGCACATAGCATAATATTGTCTTAACACAGAAAGGAATATTTATTTAGGTAATAAATATATCATTTAACCTTGAAAATTGTTGGGTTTCTAAATTCCTATAAAGTAATAGGTGCTGTCATGTTTGAACTTAAGTTTTCCCCTTGTCTGTCTTTCCCGCTGAATATTTTCTTCTACTCCTTAAAGTGCCATAAAACAGGATGATATCTGTGCATATACTAAAAGGGCTAATTAATTTAAAATAGTTTGCATAAAAACATTGTTTAAAAATTTCTGGCAAGTATTTTAAAATTATTCAAATATAAGCAAAATCAATTGCATAGCTAAGCTGCCTGGAGCAGATGTCTCCACCCCTCTTATCAGTGTTTAGACACAGGCATTGTATTTCAACTGAGTTCACAGCTTCTAGGCTTGCTCCAGCAGATAATACCTATTCACTTTTGCATTCTACCAAAATAAGAATAAACCTAGATGCAACCATAGAAGGAAATGCGTGGGGGGAGTTAGAGCTTTACAATTCAGAAACTAAAAAGAAAGGGTTAATGGCGAGGAACTACAGTATAAATTTGCAGGTAAAGTAATTAAAGTACATATTATATTTGTCTCTATCCCAACTTGTTTTATGTCCCGTTTAAATCATTTTCCCTGGATTGAAGATAATTCTTCCTAAAAAGGAAAATACAATATCAGACTCCTAGTTTTTGGACAGGTTAAAGTAGAGTAAAGTAGTATACAAAAACAAATAGACCAAAAACATTTTATTTTATTGTTGAATTTTTTATTCTTCATATAATATTGCCAAAAAACCCTGTAAGAGTATGAAAATGTTGTGATATTACTTCGCTTATCATTGTACTCATCTTTTCATCAATAAAAGCAAGTAAAATTTAAAAAACAGGCTATAAGAGAGACTGTCCAGACAAGACTACGTGGAACATAGAATTATCTCTTAAAAAATAATAATAATTCAAACAGCTTTATGTGCACAAACATATAAACTGGTTAAAACATGCCTGCACCAATTACTAATAGAAACTAAAGTACTTTAGAGAATCTCAACCTTTACATGTAGATTTTCAATATTTAAGCGAGAAATACATCTACGTATTATTCTAAAGCTAATCTGTGCTTTTGAATAATGATGTCTAGAATGTATTTACTGTTTTAACTTCCCTTTTAATTTTCTTTTATAAACCTATTTGCTATACTTTTCCTAAGCAATAGATTTATGAAATGTTTATTTTGCATGGCAGGCATTGCTTTAAAGGTGGTGACATAGGGAAATGAAACCCAACATTTAAAAGGGAAATGAAACCCAGCATTGTTTTTTTTGTTTTTTTTATTTAGATTAGGGCAAGTTTCATTAGTTGTTTAGTGACAAAATAAGTGTAATGTTTTAATGTCTATAAAACAATGGGAGCTGCCATGTTTGTAACTAAGGTTACCTTCTCTGCTGTGGCCAATTAGAGACAGTTATAAATAGGTCACTAGAGTGTGCAGCCAATGGCTGTGTGGAATATAACTGTTCTGCACTTCCATTTCTAACAGGAACTTAATTGTTCTAATTTCAATTAAAATTAATGGAATTAAAGGAAAAAGGGACAAAATAAATAATGAAAATATATTGCAGCATTTTAGGGGGGGTCGGAAATCTGTTTGCTCTCTTGAGTCTGACTGTGTACTTGCTCTTGACCCTGCTATCCTCCCTTGGGGGGGGGGGGGGGGGCGGAGGTTCACTGGTGTTCCTTTCTCCACTGGTTGCATTGCTGTCCTAGAGTCATCTAAATATGTCTAATTTAGCTATTGTATACCCCAGCTATCCGAGGATGAGTTGATCTCTGTAGCTTCAGAGGGTAAACTTTCTGAGTCTGAGACTTCAGTTACTAAACCTTCAGCGGAGGAACCCTTTTCTGAGGAAGATGTTTCAACATACAGGGTTTTTATTTCAACCGGCAGCAGCTGTAGCCGTGGTTGCTGGAGCAGCTGCCTACTGGTACGACACTCTGTCGGGACTCATTGACTAATTGACTCCCCTTGAGGATATTCAGGAGAGAATTAAGGCACTGAGCATTGCTAACTCCTTCATCTGTGATGCGAATATGCAGATTATTCTAGCCTGCCGGGCTCTCTGGTTGAAGTCTTGGTCTGCGGATATGATTTATAAATCCAGACTTTTTTTTTTTCACTCTTCCCTTCAAGAGGAAGATTTTATTCGGTACAGGGCTGGACTCCATTACTTCTACAGTTACCGGAGGGAAAGGTGCCTTCCTTCCGCAAGATAAGAATAGGCCTAAGGGATGGCAACTGTCTAATTTTCGTTCCATTCGTGCTGACAAGTCGCAAAGACAGCAGTTTTCTATCAAGTCCAAGCAGCCTAAGAGTACTTGGAAGCCCGCTCACTCCCAGAATATGTCCAAACATACTAAGAAGCCCGCCGAGAACAAATCGGCATGAAGGGGCGGCCCCTGAACCGGGATCGGAGTTTTTTTTTTCCAGGCGCTTGGTTCCAGGATGTACAGGATCCTTGGACCTGGAGGTTTTAACTCAAGGATACAGTATAGGATTCAAGTCTCATCCGTCCAGGGGCAGGTTCCTACTGTCAAGTCTTTCGACAAGACCAGAAAAGAGGGCTGCCTTCTTAGGTTGCGTAAGGGATCTCTCCTCTCTAGGAGTAATTGTCCAGGTACCTACAGCAGGGGTTTTATTCAAACTTTTCGTGGTTCCAGAGAAGGAAGGAACTTTTCAACCAATTCTGGACTCTAAAGTGCCTAAACAAGTTTCAGAGTGTTCTCTCTTTCAAGATGGAGACAATACAGGAAGGACAGTTTATGACCACAATAGACCTGAAGGATGCATACCTTCACGTTCCGATTCGCAGGAAACCTTTTCAATTCCTGAGATTTGCTTTTCTGGACCAGCACTTCCAGTTCATAGCTCTTGGCCTAGCTACTGTTCCAAGGATATTTACAAAGGTTCGGGGGGCTCTTCTAGCCACTGCCAGATCACAAGGTATTACAGTAGCACCTTACCTGGGAGATATCTTGGTACAGGCACCATTGTTTCATCGAGCCGAAGAACATTTGGAGTCCCTTCTCAGTCTTCTTCGATCACATGGATGAAAGATAAACTTGGAAAAGAGTTCTCTTACTCCAAGTACAAGGGCGAATCTCCTGGGAACTATAATAGACTCCATGTCAATGAGAATATTCCTCACAGATCAGAGACATTGCAAGCTAACCTCCTTGAGACCCTCAGTGGCTTAATGTATGGAGGTTATAGGACTCATGGTGTCCTGCATGGACATCATTCCTTTTGCCAGATTCTATCTCGGATCCTTACAACTATGCATGCTGAGACAATGGAACGGCGACCCTTTAGATATGTCCAGATCATCTGTCCCAAGGCACGTGCTTTTTGAGACCGTCCTGGGAGTTTGTGACTATGGACGCAAGCCTTTCTGGCTGAGGAGCCATTCGGGGTTTCAAGAAGGCACAAGGTCTGAACTCAGGAGTCCTCCTCCCTTCTGATCAATATTTTGGAACTCCGGGCAATCTTCAATGCCTTGAAGCCTTGGCCCCTTCTGGATTCGTCCCAGTTTATTAGATTCAAATCAGACAATATAACCTCAGTTGCCTATATCAACCATCAAGGGGGAACGAGAAGTTCCTTGGCGATGAGAGAAGTATCTCGGATACTAGAGTGGGCAGAGACTCGCAAATGTACGCTGTCAGCCATCCACATTCTGGGTGTGGACAACTGGGAAGCGGACTTCCTCAGTGGACAATCCTTTCACCCAGGGGAGTGGTTTCTTTACCCGAGGTGTTTGCAGAGATATGCATCGAGTGGGGGACACCGGAGATAGATCTCATGGCATCTCGCCTCAATACCAAGCTACCCAGGTACGGGTTGAGGGATCCTCAGGCAGAATTGATAGATGCCCTATCAGTACCATGGAGGTTCAGACTCGTATATCTTTTTCCTCCATTACCGCTTCTTCCTTGTGTGGTGGCTCGCATCAAGCAAGAGGGAGCATTTGTGATTGCTCCATCGTGGTCGCGAAGGACGTGGTTTGCGGATCTGGCGGGATGTCCTTATCTCCTCAGTGAAGGTTACCTTGTTGCAGAGATCTGCTGATACAGGGTCCCTTAGTTCAAAATATTCTCTGAGGCTGACTTTGTGGAGATTGAACGCTTAGTCTTCTCTAACAGAGGGTTCTATCTTCAGGCTACTAAGGAATTCAGACAATCTTCCTCTTTGTCATCTATACAGGGAAGCGTAAGGGGCAGAAGGCTACTACGACTTCTCTATCTTTCTGGTTGAGTGTCATCCGCTTAGCTTATGAGACAGCAGGACGATAGCCTCCAGAGAGGATAACTGCTCATTCCACTAGAGCAGTGGCTTCCTCTTGGGCTTTTAAGAGTGAAGCCTCAATGGATCAGCTTTGTAAGGCGGTTACCGGGTCTTCCTTACGCACTTTTTCTAAATTTTACAAGTTTGATGTGTTTGCTTCGGCTGAAGCAGCTTTCTGGAGAAAAGTTTTGCAGGCTTTGGTGCCCTCAGAATAGGGTCCGCCTCTTTTTTTCTGTTCCCTCACATTATTCATTCAGTGTCCTCTGGAGCTTGGGTATAGTTTTCCCAACTGTAAGGAATGAAGTTGTGGCCTCTTCCTGCCTTATGGAAGGAAAATATAATTTATGCTTACCAGATGAATTCCTTTCCTTCCTGCAGGGAGAGTCGACGACCCCGCCCGTATCTTTTTTTTTTTTTTTTTTTTTTTTTTTTTTTTAATTTTTTTTTTTTTACATTATTTCTTCTGCCACCTTTTATATTCTGATGTTTTTCCTACTTTTCCTTGTTCCCTCGGCAGAATGACTGGGGGATAGGGGAAGTGGGAGGGATATTTAAGCATTTGGCTGTGGTGTATTTGCTTCCTGGTGGTCAGGTGTTGTTTTTCCCAACAGTAAGGAATGAAGTTGTGAACTCTCCCTGCCAGGAAGGAAAGGAATTTATCTGGTAAGCATAAATTATGTTTTTTAGAATATTTATATATAAACATCACAATAGCTCTTGACCCTGAACAACAAATAACTTAAATTAACTAAAGGGACACTCAAGTCAAAACTAAACTTTCATGGTTCAGATAGAGCATGCAATTAATTGTATACAACTTTCCAATTTACTTCCATTAACAAAATGTGTCCAGTCTTTTTAGATTTACACTTTTGAGTTACCAGCTCCTTCTGTGCATGTGCAAGAATTCACAGGATATACACACATGCATTTGTGATTGGCTGATCGCTGTCACATGATACAGGAGGAGTGGAAATAGAAATAACTTTGAAATGTGTCAGGAAAAAAAAATCTACTTATTGTATTTTTATCATGCATATGTTGGTTATGCAAATCTACTGTATTTACTGGTCCTTAACTTTCACTTTCATTGTAAAGGATGGAATGTGTTAAGATTTGTTTAGACCCTCAGTAATAGATATAAAATGGTTTTGAAAAACAATCCTCCCAACAACATAATATTATGGAGCCCCAGAGTGGCCACACACAATTTGTATGCATGTGTGTGTGTGTATATGTGTATGTATGTGTATATATATATATATATATATATATATATATATATATATATATATATATATATATATATATATATATATATATATATATAAAATGTGTGTGTATATATGTGTGTGTGTGTGTATATATATATATATATATAAAATGTGTGTGTATATATGTGTGTGTGTGTGTATATATATATATATATATATATATATATATATATATATATATATATAATGTGTGTGTGTGTGTGTGTATATATATATATATATATATATATGTGTGTGTGTGTATATATATATATATATATATATATATATATATATATATATATATATATATAATTTCTTTCATGTAATTAGCAAGAGTCCATGAGCTAGTGACGTATGGAATATACATTCCTACCAGGAGGGGCAAAGTTTCCCAAACCTCAAAATGCCTATAAATACACCCCTCACCACACCCACAATTCAGTTTTACAAACTTTGCCTCCGATGGAGGTGGTGAAGTAAGTTTGTGCTAGATTCTACGTTGATATGCGCTCCGCAGCAAGTTGGAGCCCGGTTTTCCTCTCAGCGTGCAGTGAATGTCAGAGGGATGTGAGGAGAGTATTGCCTATTTGAATGCAGTGATCTCCTTCTACGGGGTCTATTTCATAGGTTCTCTGTTATCGGTCGTAGAGATTCATCTCTTACCTCCCTTTTCAGATCGACGATATACTCTTATATATACCATTACCTCTGCTGATTCTCGTTTCAGTACTGGTTTGGCTTTCTACAAACATGTAGATGAGTGTCCTGGGGTAAGTAAATCTTATTTTCTGTGACACTCTAAGCTATGGTTGGGCACTTTATTTATAAAGTTCTAAATATATGTATTCAAACATTTATTTGCCTTGACTCAGAATGTTCAACTTTCCTTATTTTCAGACAGTCAGTTTCATATTTGGGATAATGCATTTGATTTAATCATTTTTTCTCCAACATAGGTGTGTCCGGTCCACGGCGTCATCCTTACTTGTGGGATATTCTCTTCCCCAACAGGAAATGGCAAAGAGCCCAGCAAAGCTGGTCACATGATCCCTCCTAGGCTCCGCCTACCCCAGTCATTCTCTTTGCCGTTGTACAGGCAACATCTCCACGGAGATGGCTTAGAGTTTTTTAGTGTTAACTGTAGTTTTTATTATTCAATCAAGAGTTTGTTATTTTAAAATAGTGCTGGTATGTACTATTTACTCTGAAACAGAAAAGAGATGAAGATTTCTGTTTGTAAGAGGAAAATGATTTTAGCAACCGTTACTAAAATCCATGGCTGTTCCACACAGGACTGTTGAGAGGAATTAACTTCAGTTGGGGGAACAGTGAGCAGTCTTTTGCTGCTTGAGGTATGACACATTCTAACAAGACGATGTAATGCTGGAAGCTGTCATTTTCCCTATGGGATCCGGTAAGCCATTTTTATTCAGACAGTAAATAAGGGCTTCACAAGGGCTTATTAAGACTGTAGACATTTTCTGGGCTAAATCGATTCATATATTACACATATTTAGCATTGAGGAATCATTTAATCTGGGTATTTTTGTAAAATAATATCGGCAGGCACTGTTTTAGACACCTTATTCTCTAGGGGCTTTCCCTAATCATAGGCAGAGCCTCATTTTCACGCCGGTATTGCGCACTTGTTTTTGAGAAGCATGACATGCAGTCGCATGTGTGAGGAGCTCTGATACATAGGAAAGACTTTCTGAAGGCGTCATTTGGTATCGTATTCCCCTTTGGGCTTGGTTGGGTCTCAGCAAAGCAGATACCAGGGACTGTAAAGTGGTTAAAGTTAAAAACGGCTCCGGTTCCGTTATTTTAAGGGTTAAAGCTTCCAAATTTGGGGTGCAATACTTTTAAGGCTTTAAGACACTGTGGTGAAATTTTGGTGAATTTTGAACAATTCCTTCATACTTTTTCGCAATTGCAGTAATAAAGTGTGTTCAGTTTAAAATTTAAAGTGACAGTAACGGTTTTATTTTAAAACGTTTTTTGTACTTTGTTATCAAGTTTATGCCTGTTTAACATGTCTGAACTACCAGATAGACTGTGTTCTGAATGTGGGGAAGCCAAGGTTCCTTCTCATTTAAATAGATGTGATTTATGTGACACTGAAAATGATGCCCAAGATGATTCCTCAAGTGAGGGGAGTAAGCATGGTACTGCATCATTCCCTCCTTCGTCTACACGAGTCTTGCCCACTCAGGAGGCCCCTAGTACATCTAGCGCGCCAATACTCCTTACTATGCAACAATTAACGGCTGTAATGGATAATTCTATCAAAAACATTTTAGCCAAAATGCCCACTTATCAGCGTAAGCGCGACTGCTCTGTTTTAGATACTGAAGAGCATGAGGACGCTGATGATAATGGTTCTGAAATGCCCCTACACCAGTCTGAGGGGGCCAGGGAGGTTTTGTCTGAGGGAGAAATTTCAGATTCAGGGAAAATTTCTCAACAAGCTGAACCCGATGTGATTACATTTAAATTTAAGTTGGAACATCTCCGCGCTCTGCTTAAGGAGGTATTATCCACTCTGGATGATTGTGAGAATTTGATCATCCCAGAGAAACTATGTAAAATGGACAAGTTCTTAGAGGTCCCGGGGCTCCCAGAAGCTTTTCCTATACCCAAGCGGGTGGCGGACATTGTAAATAAAGAATGGGAAAGGCCCGGTATACCTTTCGTCCCTCCCCCCATATTTAAAAAATTGTTTCCTATGGTCGACCCCAGAAAGGACTTATGGCAGACTGTCCCCAAGGTCGAGGGAGCGGTTTCTACTTTAAACAAACGCACCACTATACCCATAGAAGATAGTTGTGCTTTCAAAGATCCTATGGATAAAAAATTAGAAGGTTTGCTTAAAAAGATGTTTGTTCAGCAAGGTTACCTTCTACAACCAATTTCATGCATTGTCCCTGTCACTACAGCCGCGTGTTTCTGGTTCGATGAGCTAGTAAAGGCGATCGATAGTGATTCTCCTCCTTATGAGGAGATTATGGACAGAATCCGTGCTCTCAAATTGGCTAATTCTTTCACCCTAGACGCCACTTTGCAATTGGCTAGGTTAGCGGCGAAGAATTCTGGGTTTGCTATTGTGGCGCGCAGAGCGCTTTGGTTGAAATCTTGGTCAGCGGATGCGTCTTCCAAGAACAAACTCCTTAACATTCCTTTCAAGGGGAAAACGCTGTTTGGCCCTGACTTGAAAGAGATTATCTCTGATATCACTGGGGGTAAGGGCCACGCCCTTCCTCAGGATAGGTCTTTCAAGGCCAAAAATAAACCTAATTTTCGTCCCTTTCGTAGAAACGGACCAGCCCCAAGTGCTACGTCCTCTAAGCAAGAGGGTAATACTTCTCAAGCCAAGCCAGCCTGGAGACCAATGCAAGGCTGGAACAAGGGAAAGCAGGCCAAGAAACCTGCCACTGCTACCAAGACAGCATGAAATGTTGGCCCCCGATCCGGGACCGGATCTGGTGGGGGGCAGACTCTCTCTCTTCGCTCAGGCTTGGGCAAGAGATGTTCTGGATCCTTGGGCACTAGAAATAGTCTCCCAAGGTTATCTTCTGGAATTCAAGGGGCTTCCCCCAAGGGGGAGGTTCCACAGGTCTCAATTGTCTTCAGACCACATAAAGAGACAGGCATTCTTACATTGTGTAGAAGACCTGTTAAAAATGGGAGTGATTCATCCTGTTCCATTAGGAGAACAAGGGATGGGGTTCTACTCCAATCTGTTCATAGTTCCCAAAAAAGAGGGAACGTTCAGACCAATCTTAGATCTCAAGATCTTAAACAAGTTTCTCAAGGTTCCATTGTTCAAAATGGAAACCATTCGAACAATTCTTCCTTCCATCCAGGAAGGTCAATTCATGACCACGGTGGATTTAAAGGATGCGTATCTACATATTCCTATCCACAAGGAACATCATCGGTTCCTAAGGTTCGCATTCCTGGACAAGCATTACCAGTTCGTGGCGCTTCCTTTCGGATTAGCCACTGCTCCAAGGATTTTCACAAAGGTACTAGGGTCCCTTCTAGCGGTGCTAAGACCAAGGGGCATTGCAGTAGTACCTTACTTGGACGACATTCTGATTCAAGCGTCGTCCCTTCCTCAAGCAAAGGCTCACACGGACATAGTCCTGGCCTTTCTCAGATCTCACGGATGGAAAGTGAACGTGGAAAAGAGTTCTCTATCTCCGTCGACAAGGGTTCCCTTCTTGGGAACAATAATAGACTCCTTAGAAATGAGGATTTTTCTGACAGAGGCCAGAAAAACAAAACTTCTAAACTCTTGTCAAACACTTCATTCCGTTCCTCTTCCTTCCATAGCGCAGTGCATGGAAGTAATAGGTTTGATGGTAGCGGCAATGGACATAGTTCCTTTTGCGCGCATTCATCTAAGACCATTACAACTGTGCATGCTCAGTCAGTGGAATGGGGACTATACAGACTTGTCTCCGAAGATACAAGTAAATCAGAGGACCAGAGACTCACTCCGTTGGTGGCTGTCCCTGGACAACCTGTCACAAGGGATGACCTTCCGCAGACCAGAGTGGGTCATTGTCACGACCGACGCCAGTCTGATGGGCTGGGGCGCGGTCTGGGGATCCCTGAAAGCTCAGGGTCTTTGGTCTCGGGAAGAATCTCTTCTACTGATAAATATTCTGGAACTGAGAGCGATATTCAATGCTCTCAAGGCTTGGCCTCAGCTAGCAAAGGCCAAGTTCATACGGTTTCAATCAGACAACATGACGACTGTTGCGTACATCAACCATCAGGGGGGAACAAGGAGTTCCCTGGCGATGGAAGAAGTGACCAAAATCATTCAATGGGCGGAGACTCACTCCTGCCACCTGTCTGCAATCCACATCCCAGGAGTGGAAAATTGGGAAGCGGATTTTCTGAGTCGTCAGACATTACATCCGGGGGAGTGGGAACTCCATCCGGAAATCTTTGCCCAAATTACTCAACTGTGGGGCATTGCAGACATGGATCTGATGGCCTCTCGTCAGAACTTCAAGGTTCCTTGCTACGGGTCCAGATCCAGGGATCCCAAGGCGACTCTAGTAGATGCACTAGTAGCACCTTGGACCTTCAAACTAGCTTATGTATTCCCGCCGTTTCCTCTCATCCCCAGGCTGGTAGCCAGGATCAATCAGGAGAGGGCGTCGGTGATCTTGATAGCTCCTGCGTGGCCACGCAGGACTTGGTATGCAGATCTGGTGAATATGTCATCGGCTCCACCATGGAAGCTACCTTTGAGACGAGACCTTTTTGTTCAAGGTCCGTTCGAACATCCGAATCTGGTCTCACTCCAGCTGACTGCTTGGAGATTGAACGCTTGATCTTATCAAAACGAGGGTTCTCAGATTCTGTTATTGATACTCTTGTTCAGGCCAGAAAGCCTGTAACTAGAAAAATTTACCACAAAATATGGAAAAAATATATCTGTTGGTGTGAATCTAAAGGATTCCCTTGGGACAAGGTAAAGATTCCTAAGATTCTATCCTTTCTTCAAGAAGGATTGGAGAAAGGATTATCTGCAAGTTCCTTGAAGGGACAGATTTCTGCCTTGTCTGTGTTACTTCACAAAAAGCTGGCAGCTGTGCCAGATGTTCAAGCCTTTGTTCAGGCTCTGGTTAGAATCAAGCCTGTTTACAAACCTTTGACTCCTCCTTGGAGTCTCAACTTAGTTCTTTCAGTTCTTCAGGGGGTTCCGTTTGAACCCTTACATTCCGTTGATATTAAGTTATTATCTTGGAAAGTTTTGTTTTTGGTTGCAATTTCTTCTGCTAGAAGAGTTTCAGAATTATCTGCTCTGCAGTGTTCTCCTCCTTATCTGGTGTTCCATGCAGATAAGGTGGTTTTACGTACTAAACCTGGTTTTCTTCCAAAAGTTGTTTCTAACAAAAACATTAACCAGGAGATAGTCGTGCCTTCTTTGTGTCCGAAACCAGTTTCGAAGAAGGAACGTTTGTTGCACAATTTGGATGTTGTTCGCGCTCTAAAATTCTATTTAGACGCTACAAAGGATTTTAGACAAAC